>NW_007247832.1:18146-18574 GCF_000164805.1 Carlito syrichta
GATGGTGTTAGTCGGGTACTGAGGCTAACTTTTTTGGACTTAACGAACAAACTGGACTTACGAACACGCTCTCAGAATGGAACTCGTTCGTACGTAGGGGACCTGCTGTACTGAAGAAACATACCGAGGAGGCAGAAGCCACCTACTGTGTCACCTGCTGCTGACAGCCCAAGGGGAATGGACCGTTCAAATCAGCAACACGAAGGCCACGGGCCAGCTGAGGGTGGGACTGAAGGCCCGGGCAGAGTGGGCGTGGGAGAGAGTGGGAGAAGAGGACCTGGGGCGATGGAGACAGATGCTTGGACCAAGAGCCACTGTGGTCAGGGAATGCCACAAGATGAAGGCAAACGTGATGGGGAGCGTGTGGTCGAGAGAAAGCACCAGTCTTCAGGAGGACCTGCCGCGTGCGTGGGCCAGGTCGTCCCACC
>NW_007247832.1:18684-43244 GCF_000164805.1 Carlito syrichta
TCCGGGATGGAAAATCGAGGTGGTCAGTCGGGAACGCGGATGGGAGAGGCGCTAACCGCGAGCCTTGAGATGTCTGCTCTGCTTAGGCTTTCTGGTCCTGATTGATTTTCCTCTCCTGTTACCACTCCGCGCCCTCTTCCTAAGTATATTTCCAGGGACAGGGCAGTAATGAAGGAAGCAGTGGGCAGGGGACAGGCTGCAGAACAGTGTGTGTAGGTGTGTGTGTGTGTGTGTGTGTGTGTGTGTGTGTGTGTGTGTGTGTGTGTGTGTGAATGTAAGAGAAAAACGGTGCTCTGTCCAAAGAAACCTAAGACCCAGTAACACAAAAATATCCACGATAAGAAAAATTAGAAATTTAAAACTCTACGACTTGTGTGTGTGTGTGTGTGTGTGTGTGTGTGGTCAGATAATTAACTTTATGAACTTATCCTAGAGATAGTGCAACATACTTCATTGCTGAATGTCACTATGGTCACCTTTGAAGTCCTCCCCTTGGGAAGCTATGCACCAATGCCAGTGCCTGGTCCAACCGTCAAAGTCATCAGAGCTGCTGTCGTGTTACCCTTAATGTCCTGAATGTCATCAGAATGTCTTCCTTTCAGCATTTTCTTTATCTTCAGGTAAAGAAAAAAGTCACTGGGGGCCAGATCAGGTGAGTAGGGAGGGTGTTCCAATACAGTTATTTGTACAGTGCTGACAGAGTAAGCGCATGGTGGCAAGTTCACGAACTTAATCATCAGACCTCAACAAATAACAACAACAGCTCTGATGGCTGTTCCAGAAAGAGAGTTCCAAAACTGCTTTGATGAGTGGACTGGGCACTGGCGTTGGTGCATAGCTTCCCAAGGGAAGTACTTCAAAGGTGACCAGAGTGATATTTAGCAATGAGGTATACAGTGCTTTTTCTACGACGATCGCAAACTTAATTGTCAGACCTTGTATATATGTTGAATTTTTATAGAGGTAGGATCTTGCTGTGTTACCCAGGCTGGTCCCAAACCCCTAGCCTTAAGCAATCCTCCCGCCTTGGCCTATCACGATGCTGGATTACAGGCGTGAGCCACCACGCCCAGCCAAAAAACTCTACAACTTTCGGTGAATACCCTGGCCAAAAATAGTGGGGACATAGGGCAAGGAGATCTCCTTCTAACAAAGACGAGTCATTCCCTTATTGCCTCTCCCTTTTCCTTGACTTGTTCCCTTCCCCTGCTCAGCTTTCAGCATCCACACTGCCCGACTTCGGTCACACAGGGCCTAAGCCCTCCATCTGGGCACTTCCTAGACGTGCTGCTTATTTAAAAAGCAGAAAAATGAAATAACTTTTAAGAGTTTTCATCCTAACTGGGCTATGTTCACTCTATACCAAAAAAACAATATACAAATTTTCTTTGGGTAAAAAGTATTTGGAGCCAAACATCACTTTTACCTATGTCAGGCGTGGTGGCTCACACCTATAATCCCAGCACTTTGAGAGGCCAAGGTGAGAGAATTGCCTGAGCTCATGGGTTTGAGACCAGCCCAGGCAACTTGGCAAGACCTCATCTCTACAATAAATCAAAAAAATTAGCCGGGTGTGGTGGCGTGCACCTGTAGTTCCAGCTACTTGGAAGGCTGAGGCAGAAGGATCACCTGAGCCCAGCAGTCGAGGCTGCAGTGGCCGTGGGCATGCTCCTGCACTCAAGCCTGGGCAACAGAGTGAGACTCCAACTCAAAAAATAAAAATAAAAAATAAAATGGAATACTGTAACTCCATTAGAGGGTCTTGAAAACATCAGAATTTTACATTTAAGGATTTTATGATTCAGAAATGAGAGATCAGAAACTATGTTCTTCAAGATTTTGCTTGTTTCGGGACAAGCACATTCATCATCTAATTGAGCTCTTTCCTATGAGAACTAGCTTTCTTGAGAAAAAAAGATAATATGCCAGGCATGGTGGCTCACGCCTATAATCCCAGCACTTTGGGAGGCAGAGGTGAGAGGACTGCCTGAGCCAGTCCATGGGTTCCAGATCAGCCTGGGCAACTTGGCAGGACCTCATCTCTACAATAAGTCAAAAAATTAGCCGGGCATGGTGGTGCACACCTGTGGTTCCAGCTACTTGGAAGGCTGAGGTGGGCGAGGCTGCGGTGGCCGTGAGCGTGCCATTGCCCTCCAGTCTGGGCGGCAGAGTGAGACTCCAACTCAAAAAAAAAAAAGAAAAGAAAAAGAAAGATAATACAGGTAGTTTTTGTTCTTTTTTTATAGTTGTGGTAAGACCCACATAACATGAAGTTCACTATCTTAACCATTTTTAAATGTCTGTGGCATTAGGTACATTTCACATTGCTGTCACACCATCACCACCATCTGTCTCCGGAACTCTTCTCTGTCTTCCCACACTGAAATCTATCCCTGTTAAACACTAGCTCCCCATCTCTGCCCCTCCCAGCCCCTAGCACACACCCTTCTGGTTTCTGTCTCTGTGAGTTTGACTGCTCTGGGGGCATCATGTCAGTGGAATAAGTGTCTTGCTTATTTCACTTAGCACAATGTCCTCGAGCATAATGCCCTCACATAACATAATGACCCGGCTTCTAATTACTCATCTTTCTGGTGAGTAGACGGAGTTCGATGTCATAACCCGCTTTACAGAGGATTATTCACGTGGGGCACTTAGGTCAACAGAATCACTCTGGAAGACAATTTCGTAGGGCTGGCTAGCTAAGGGCTGTGTTGTCTTCGTCCTGGGGATAAATCAAATACAACCTGGCTTGAGTTCACTGGAACAGATCTCAAGGGAATTTATTTGGAAACATCAAGTTGCGAGGTGAAAGTTTAAAACCATGCTCACATTTTAAAGAATGTTCATGTCTTTAAAATAAGAGAGAGATTATCAGGACAGTCTCAGCACGGTGCTGCTTCTAAAATAGTGTTTGACTGTATTTTTTTGATGCAATTATCCTGACTGTCCTTTCCTAATGGTTGGACAGAACAATGTGTCCTATTAGCCCACTGACTTTCCAGAAAACCTTAGAGTTTACGGTGTGTATCCTAAAAACCTTTGTCCCAACATCCTGTCCTAATGACCAGCTGTAGTAAACTACCCTGGTTCAAGACTAGGCAATGAGGGCCAGGAAAGTTTGGCATGAAGGGGATCTCATTCTGTGGCCCTCAAAACTTATTGTGAAACCTCAGTGGAAACTCAAGTGCAAGACTCTAAATTCCAAAAAGTGAGATCATTTTATGAAAGTGCCCCTCCAAGGCTGCCATTGCTGTGGTATAGTTAGGGAAGTCTGTGTTTTTTCCTTTTTTTTTTTTCTACATGTTCAAAGATGGCTTTTAAAAAATCCACGTAGCCTAGCCTGCTCTGTTTCCTCACTTCTTGGGTGTCACCAGGCCACATGTCTTCTGCTGTGTTGAATTTGCCATGTACCCTGGTATTTCCAGGTACTCGAGGGGTTGGAGGTTGTGTGACAAACTGCAGCTGCCTTCAGCAAGCACAATGGGTCCCCTACACTACGGTCTCCTGCGGGAAGATGAGCTCCCTGAGAGCCAGCTCCCCCCATGACTCAGTTCCCACTCTTGAGGCTGGCCCACCCAACATCAAGAACCCCTGCCTCTCACCCAACTGGGAATCTGCCTTCCCTTCTCCAAGGAAGATTTCTAGGCACTGTCTGAAGGAGAGAATGGCCGAAATCTTTCAAAGTGGGTAGAAGAATCCGCTGGAATATTGTTTTCGCTCATACATTCAGGAGCTGGAGTGCGTTTGGCTCTGGGCTTTCCAGAATCCATGTGTCTACTTCCATTCCTTCTTTTATTTATTTATTTTTCCTTCTTTTATTTACTTATTTATTTTTTATTTTCATTTTTTGAGTTGGGGTCTCAGTCTGTGACCCAGGCTCGAGTGCAGTAGTAGGATCATAACTCACTGAAACCTTGACCTCCTGGGCTCAAGCGATCCTCCCCGTAGGTCCCCTGAGTAGCTGGGACTACAGGCATGTGCCACCATCTCTGGCCAATTTTTTAATTTTTATTTTTTGTAGAGAAGAGGTCTTACTATGTTGCCCAGGCTAGTCTCGAACTCCTGGGCTCAAGTGATCCTCCTGCCTTAGCCTCCCAAAGTGCAGGGATTACAGACATGAGCCACTGAGTCCAGCCCACAGTCCCTCTTAAAAAAAAAAAAGAAAAAGAAAAAAATAGGTTATGACATTCTCTCTCTCTTAAATTTGTCACAGATAAAACGTGTACATGGTTCTGAAATCTAAAAAGAAAATAAAGGTGAACCGCCGACACTGCCTTCCTTGCCCTGTCTGCCAGGTCCCTCACGTCCATTCCTAACTGGTAACCACTAGTGTTAGTTTCTTGGGTAATTTTGTGGAGGTGCTTTCTGAGAGAAAGGGTCTAAATCATCTTATGATCCTATCCATTGCACAAAAGACTGCATACGGCACATGGGATTCTGCATTTGATTCTTTCTGTGAATACATCTTGGAGACAGTTCCATCTTGGGATACAGAGCTCTTCTGGTTTCCTGGCACAGTGAGAGAGTGTTTTAGCCTGCAGGTGCCTCACACGGGTTTCACTGTCCCTAAAGGTCGCTATGCCAAGTACTGCTGCAACCCCTAACATGGGCACATGCGCAAGCATTTCAGGGAGGTGGAATTGTTGAATCACAGGCTACCTGCACTTGTATTGCCAATACATGTTGCCAAATTAACCACCATGGTCTTTTTTTCCCTATATCCTCACCAGCCAAGGGTTCCTGAGTATGAGAGGTGAAAATGTCCTCCAGGGTACTTATCCCATTTATTTCTTATTATGACTCAAGTGGAGACTATTTTCATTTGTTTAAGAGTCATTTGTATGTCCTTTGGTGTTTTGTTTTGTTTTGTTTTTTTGAGACAGGGTCTCACTCTGTTGCCCAGCCTGCAGTGCAGTGGTGTAATCATAGCTCACTGTAGTCTCAAACTCCTGGCCTCAACTGATCCTCCTACCTCAGTCTTCCAAGTAGCTGGGACTACATACATGCATCACCACTCCTGTCTATTTAAAATTTTTTAAAAATAGAGACAGGGTCTCACTATGTTGTCTAGGTTGGTCTCAAACTCCTGAGCTTGAGCAATCTTCTAGTTTTGGCCTCCAAAAGTGCTGGGATTGCCACCATGAACCACCATTTCCTTTTCTGTGAACTGTTTACTTATACTTTGCCTATCTTTCTATTGCTTGGTGGTCTTTTTCTTGCAGATTTCTAGAATACTTTGTCTTTTGGGAAGACTAGTCCTTTGTTATGTGAGCTTTTTTTTTGTACAATTATGTTGTGTTAATATTTTGTTGACATTTTTGTTTTGGTTTCTTCTATTGAGGTTCCTTTATTTTATTTTAGAGATGAGGTATCTCTGTGTTGTCCAGGCTAGACTTGAACTACTGGCCTCAAGTGAACCTCCTATGTCAGTCTCCTGAGTAGCTGGGATTACAGGCATGCAACATCATGCCTGCCTCTGGGGATCACTCTGTAGATGATAAAATATATAGATCTTACAAGTTTGGTGTGATGAGTTATGACACACATATTTACTGTGTACTCATCTTACAAACCAAGAGATAGAATATTTCCTTTATATCTGATATCTCCCTTTAGAAACTTTCCAATCACAAAATCTCAGTGGATGACAACTGCTCTGATTTCTATCACTATTGAGTATTTTTGCCTGTTTCAAACTGTATGTAAATGAAATAACATAGTAGTGTATGTGGCCTCTTTCTCTGAATGTATTTGAGATGCACCTGCTTTTTTGTGTTTCAAGAGCTCATCACCGTTTAGTGCTTAGGACAATTCCATGGTATGAATATACCTTGTTTGCACTACTTATTTCCACACTTATGGATGAGCAGTGGTTTCCAGATTGGGGTCATTATGAAAAAAGCTTCGAAAAAACATCCAACTCTTTTTTGGACATATATTTTGAATTTTCTTAGGTAAATGCCCAGAAATGGAACTGTGGGGTCAAAGGATAGGAATTGATCAGAAATGGCCAGTTATCCAAACATCAACAATTCTCATTACTCCAAATTCACACCAACACTTGGTACTGTTAGGACTCAGTACTTAGTGGGTGTCAAACACATGGATATTGACTAATCACCCCATTCTTTTACTTTAAACTTGCCTGGACTCACAAGCTTGCTGCTTCCTAGATCCCTTTAAGTGTGCCCACCCTCTTCAACCAGGCCATGTCATCGTTTGCCTTTGACTCTTTCTTTCAGGCCTCATACAGTGTTCAAAAGGCAGCAGCTATTCAACACGGTCTACAGATTGATTCTCATCCTCATTGCCCCATATAAATACTCCAGATTTGGAGAAAGCTCACTAAAAATTCCAGATTATGCTCAGCCAACACAGAAAAGTCCAGGACAGAAGCCTGTCATCGTCAGAGCAGGAACATGACACTTTTACTTAGAGGATGCCTAGATGACATCAGACCACTAACTGTCTGACTCTGGAGGACAGTGTGGATGCAGAGTTGAAAACTGTGACTGCCCATCTGATTCTGATTCCTATAAACCTCCTGACATTCCAGGCATCTGGTGTTATAGTCTAATAAGGACCAGTGGGAACAGGCAGCAAATGCAAGAGCAAAGACTGGGATTTTTTTTTTTCTTCCTCCCAGGCGATGGGAGAAAGGGAGTGATGCAGGCACTGGAAGAAACCCTGGTCCCATAGCGCGCTTCCCTGTCCTCCCATATCCACTGGGGGGAGATGACAGATGGAGGGGCTGCTTTCCCCTGCACCTCCAGGCCTTTGTGGGAAACCCTGCAGGGGAAAGTGGCAGATTCTCTGGTCCAAAACAGACATGTGTGTCTGTCCACCAGTCAGCAGGGGCTAAAATGGAGTTAGTGCAATGACCTTAACGCACCTTCTGCTAGAATCATGGCAGGGGAAGCCACAAAAAAGGCTACACTTTCTTTACCAATATTTGAGGTGTGATGGGCACAGGTTTTTAAAAATGGGGCATTAGGAAAAAAACCTTTTGTGATAACAGACATTAAAGGGGAGAGTCACAGCTCTCTCAAAGTGGTTGTGTGTGTGCGTGCATATGTGTGTGCACGTGAGGGGACAGAGGACAGGCACTGTAGGCCACTGAAAGGATCCTGCCTTTTTGGGAGGAGGGGAGACGTCATGGAAGGCAGAGAGCAGGGAGAGACATGGTCGAATTTACGCTGTCAAAGTATCCCTGTGGCTGTTTCGGCCACTGTGATAACCTAGGAGAATGTGGAGAGGGGCTTGGACCTGGTGACACAGTAGAGGCTGCCAGGTGTGGTCTAATTCTCCGTTTATTTTGGAGGTTGGATGAACAGGATCTTCTGACACAGGGGTTACGGGACACAAGGTATAGAAAGTGAGGCGGACTCCAAGATCTTGGGCCCAAGGAATCAGATGAATGGAGTTGCCATCCTCTGAAGGGAAGCCCTGGGGGGGGACTGGCATGGGGGAAGTGGGAGCTGCACCCCAGGGCATGTGAAGGGCATAAGCCTGTGTGACATGTGCTTAATATACCTGGAGAGTCGTAGAGAGTAGGAAGGACCTGGGAGGGGAAGGAGGGAAAAAGAATGAGGAGAAGAGGTTCTTAACAAAAATCAGAATAAAGAGCACACCAGCCTCACCTCCTTTCAACCATTCTAGAAAGTTCGGACCCCGTAATGTCATTCCTTTCCAGCCTCAGAATGATCTCTAGAAAAGGTCTGTTATGGGTATTTGTAATCCTGTATCACGTGGGAAAGATAAAAAGAACACAACACATGAGCTTTACATGCTGTAAGCGACTAATTTCTCCCCCACCTTAGATGACAGCTGGGTGCCTTTGGGCTCTAGGCAATATGGCGGAATGTAAGACAACATGCATAGCCTCTGTGTGTGTGCCCCAGATGCTCTTTCCTGGTAGCTAGACTCATTACAGGTGGACGCAGGACAGAGCTGGGCGGTGTACGTTCACAGGCAGCTGTCCCAAGCACGGTGGACTTCCCATGCAAGTCTGTAGATCCGTGTGGCTGTGTGTCTAGGCTGTGGAAGGGCCCTGCCACCAGAGGGCAGGTCTGCCGGACCCCAGCTATACAGGTAGCTGAAGAGTCACAGGAGATATGATTCCAGATGGCTTTTTCCGCCATGCTCACTGTTTGGGATCTTGGTGTTTAAGTTCTCATTCAGCTGTGTCCTGACTCCTGTCCTTACTTAAACCAGGGAACCCCAGAGCTGGGCTGTGCCATTTATAGCAATTATAATGGCAGCGTGGAAGTTCCAGCAGGTCAGGATCAGGTATCCAGACTCTTGACTTGAAACATACAAGGTGACCCAGATAGCCGCTCTCCCTTTCTTCGGCTACTTGCTCTTATCAGGGTCTATATTTATACTCAGGCATTCATAATTCATCCTCCTGAGCATTCCTTAAATGTATTTCTTGAGCTGTCATTAGGTGCCAAAGCAAAAACAGACATTGTCTCTACTTTTATCAAGCTTCCAGTGCAGAGGGAGAGACATGACAAGACACAGGCAGGTGAGCAAGGCCACAGGGAATGGGTTCAATGGAAGGGACTTACGGGTTGCTGTGACCCTGTGAGGCAGAGGTAGGAGCTCGTCGGGGTATCAGCAAAGGCTGCTCTGAGGAAGTGGATTGGAGCTGGGGCTTAAAGGAGGGGTAGGCAGTAACTAAGAGGGTGTGAGAAAGAACATTCAGGCAGAAGGAAAGTCATTCACAAAAGCCCTGCCATGGAGCAGGCCAGCCTTGATCGTGGCAAGGACTTGGTCTTGACCCTGAGAGGAGGAACAGTGGAGGCATCCATGCAGGACAGCTCATAGACTTCTGGTCTAACCATGGCTGTTTTCACCCCCAAGCAAGTACCCACAGAAATTTGCAAAAGACTTTAGGATATCAGTGAGACTCAATGGTTGATGGACTTTAGACTGGTTGAGATGGGGGATGATGGGAAAAAACAGAGACGGTTCGTGGATTAGTAGCAATCAGAGAGGTCAACAGTCGTTTTAGAGCAAAAAAGTCAAAGAATGTGATTCCCTGCACTTCAAGATAACATTGTAAGAAAATTAACAAGACTAAATGCTAATGTACACCAGAAAAAAAAAAAACACTCCTGTGTATCAAGTGGTGTGCTTTGATTTAAGAAATTTTCTAAGCTGCAACTTAAAAAGAAAGCTATCATCCACCCCCTTCCCGTCAGTAATCATTCTACCAGTATTTTAACTTATTTAACTATAATGTCACTCTGTTTGCTTCATTTTTATTTTTTGTGATGTTTTCTGATTAAGATAAAAACAATGAGCAAATATATGAGGCCTGACAATTAGGTTCACAAACTCATCCTAGAAAAAGTACTACATACCTCATTGTGGAATATCACTATGGTCACGTTCCAAGTACTCCCCTTGGGAAGCTATGCACTGATGTCAGCACCTGGACCATCCATCAAAGCAATTTTGGAATCCTCTTTCTGGAATGGCCATCAGAGCTGTCATCGCAATTTGTTGAGGTGTGACAAGCTTACAGACTTGTTACCGTGTGCTTACATTGACAACACCGTACAAATAACTGTATAGGAACACCCTCCCTACTCACCTGATCTGGTCCCCAGGGGCTTTTTTCTTTACCCAAAGACAAAGGAAATATTGAAAGGAAGACATTTGATGACATTCAGGACATCAAGGGTCATATGATAATGGCTCTGATGGCCAGTCCAGAAAAAGAATTCCAAAATTGCTTTGACAGGTGAACTAGGCACTGGTGACAGTGCATAACTTCCCAAGGGAAGTACTTCAAAGGTGACTATAGTGATATTCAGCAATGAGGGATGGACAGCTTTTTCTAGGTTCACGAACTTAATTGTCATACCTCATGTACACATAACATAAATATAAATAAATTAACCATATAACATGCTCATCTGACAACCGATCACAAGGTTTACCTACCAACAAGACTTATCAGGAAATTACTGATGGGAAATAATTTAGCAAAGTAAAAAGAGAGGAAAAACAGTTAACCAAATATGATTTAGGTCTGGGAAAAGAAAAGCCAGACTTTATTTTAATGCTTCAAAAGTTCATGATTACTCATCTTTCAAGAAGCTCTGCTCAGGATATGTTCAGCTAAAGATTATTTTGTATGTCATAACCTAAAGAAAGGCCAAGAATAACAAAGGAAAACATTTCATAAAGCAGGAGAAGTTGAGGCATGGGACATATTTGTTGTTTATCTACAATGAACTTTTTATGTGGTATGGAAAGAAAGTATGAAAGTGTAGACATCTTCTAATACCAATGCATATTTTAACATGGACGCCTATGCTCTAGCTTAGACATGAAATGTTTATTCTAAATTGGGAGTCTTCTACATACTCGAGGTCAGTGCAAGCAAGGCCTCCACAAAAGCCCTAGATTTGTGGCCAGGAACACTTTGGAATTGAGTAAATGCCTTTTGGGCTGTTTAATGCCCAGACTGAAGGTACCCAAATGATGGTAAATTATTTGGTTTTGGAATATTATTTAAATTTTTTGGCTGTGATTTTTTTTTTTTTTGGAGTCTCACTCCATCGACCAGGCTGGAGTACAGTGGCATGCTCACGGCCACCCCAGCGTTGACCTGCTGGGCTCAGGCATTTCTTCCACCTCAACCTTCCAAGTAGCCGGAACTACAGCCGTGCACTACCACACCTGGCTAATTTTTTGATTTATTGTAGAGATGAGGTCTTGCCAAGTTGCCCAGGCTGTTCTAGAACCCATGGCCTCAGGCAATCCTCTCATCTCAGCCTCCTAAAGTGCTGGGATTATAGGCTTGAGTCACTGCACCCATCCTCTGTGACTGTTTTTAATGAATAAAACTACAGATCTATTCATACAAAGCTGACTCCTTAAGTGTTCATTAAATTAGGAAGGTTTCCTCCCCAAATGGCAAAACTTATAAAATAGAAGAAACATTTTTATCTTAGAGAAATGTCTACATTTCAAAAAAGGATGAGACGTAGGGCCATGGAGATATTATGGGAATTGTAACCTGCGAGACACTTGTTTGATGCCACTTCTAGAGATTTGTATTTATATGCCAAAGGGTGAGAACCCACTGTCCTTCCCTGCATCTCCCAAGGACAATTTGTTTTTACATTGGGGAGCAAAGTTTCCCTCCTCTCTCAGGAGGAGAGAGGGAACAGCTGCCCCTCTCCAATGCAAACTCCCAGGTTCATATTTTTTGGGTTCCTCCTTTGTGGTACAACTTTTACACGCAGGCCTGTCTGTCCATCCCTCACTGCATCACTGGGTCAAGGGTAACCAATGTGGCTACTGCTGTGGGTAAGTCATCATCGTCTGTCTCTGTCCCCAACACCTCATGTCTACTTTCAGGCTAATACAGATAAATATAGATATTACAGACTTATCAGGGCTTTCACCTCATCTCCCATTGCTAATTTTGGTTGATAATTTAATACTAACATGAAGAGTTCTTCTAAAGCCTTCTTAATTCTTAGGTAAGACAATTCTTCTTGAACGTGACATGAAAGACACACATACACAGGTACACACACAGAGAGGAGAAGGGAAGAGGAAGGGTGGTAAGCAAGGGAGGACAGCAGGGAAGACAACTTGAAACATTTGCTGGGAAACTTTGAGAGAGATTCACTTCTCCACTTTGGGGTCTGCAGATAATTATGTTTGCCCTGATACATAGAGAAATTAAGGAAGAATTATGTAAGCAAAAGAATGATTTCACAGTAAGCCACAAGCTGTACGTAACTGCTTTTTGCTGAGTCACTTCCTGCTTCTTGTTCTCTTTTTGCGGGCTTTTACTTTGGTGGGCTTTTTCATTTAAACTTCGATGGGAACCAATTAGAACAAAATCTTGTAAGTCAATCCGCAAATGGAACAGGTGAATGAAGTAAGTTTGTCAAACCTATGTTAACCAATTAATAGATAGGACATGCAAATGAACGAACCAGGTAACCCAATCAATGTACTACAGGTAGGCCACATCTGGGAAAGCGATGTAGCCTCTGGAAGTCCCCAGCCTATGGGGAAACATGGGAGGGACTTGCATTTTAGGGCTTAAATACTCTGGCTGAAACTGCTTTGGTGTGCCTGCTCACCTGAGGGACGCCCATTCTTGCAAGGGTGTTATTTTAAAAAGCTGCTTCACTCTACTGATCTCCGAGTCTCCTTGATGTTTTTGGACAACTTAGTCCAGAGGTGGGGGTGTCCCCTAGGACTCCCCTTCCTAGCAGTTTGACGCTTGCCTGGAATATCTGCATCTGTGGGACTGGACCCCCATTGGAGGGGGAGACACATTCCACCTGATTTTAGGTGGCCTGCTCCAGTCAGGTGTGTCTGACTCTTGCAGTTCTGCAGAGGCCCAAGGTTGTTACAGGAGATTCAGCAGAGAAGAAGCAAGGAAATAGGCAGGCATCACTGCAGCAACCAGGCAACCGCATACATGAGCCAAGGTAGGAAAATTGGACTATAAGTGTGGCAGAGAGAGTATGAAAGCAGTTAAAATGATTCTTTTTCAAAATCAACCTGCAAGCTCCAAACCTGCTAGACATGGAAACATGAGAAAAACCAGACAGCCACAGCTGCTTTCCTGTCAATGCAAGATAGTAATCGATTCACAACCTTACCCCTGCATCCTTTTTGTAAAGTTATTGGTTTACAACTCCTGCTTGTCATGTATCTCCTGTAAACAACTTGTTCTTTGAAAAACTGTTTCTGCTAATTATAACCTTGCAGATCCTAAAAAAATGTATAGCCATACAACCCAACCCCCTCCCTTACCTAAACTAACATATAAAACCCTTCTCGGGGATGACTCAGGGCGGCGGGGCACTGAGGCGCGGAACTGCAGAGTGGAGACATAAATTCAAGATCATGGCAAAACATCTGAAGTTCATTGCCAGGACTGTGATGGTCCAGGAAGGGAATGTGAAAGGTGCATACAGGACTCTAAACAGAATCCTGACCATGGATGGCCTCATTGAGAACATTAAGCGTCAGTGGTACTATGAGAAGCTATGCTGCCGGTGACAGAGAGAAAGCTGTGAAACCTGCCAGAGAATCTATAACATGGAAATGGCTTGCAAGATCAACTTCTTGATGTGAGAAAATCGGGTGGATCCGTGGCAGGGATGCTGATGCCTGTGGATAGGACACCCAGTGTGGAAACCCTTATCCAGCTCGTGTCTTCATCTCTCTTCTTTCTACAGTCCCATTTTCTGTTACCTTTCTCTACAATAAACTCAATTACATGTATGCAGAAAGGCTTCCACATATAGGAACAATCCATTAGTCAGCAATGGAACCTCTCTTTTATTAAGTGGAAGAAGAGACTGAGTCTGACTGGGTGCAGTGGCTCACACATATAATCCCAGCACTTTGGGAGGCGAAGGTGAGAGGATTGTCTGAGCACAGGGGTTTGAGACCAGCTTGGGCAACTTGGCAAGATTTTGTCTCTACAATAAATAAAAAAAAGGAGCCAAGCATGGTGGTATCCACCTGTAGTTTCAGCTTCTTAGAAGGCTGAGGCAGAAGGATCACATCAAGAAGTTGATCTTGCGAGCCATTTCCATGTTATAGATTCTCTGGCAGGTTTCACAGCTTTCTCTCTGTCGCCAGCAGCATGGCTTCTCATAGTACCACTGATGCTTAATGTCCTCAATGCGGCCATCCATGGTCAGGATTCTGTTTAGAGTCCTGTATGCACCTTCCACATTCCCTTCCTGGACCATCACAGTCCTGGCAATGAACTTCAGATGTTTTGCCATGATCTTGTATTTATGACTCCACTCTGCAGTTCCGTGCCTCAGCGCCCCGCCACCGAGGTTGAGGCTGTGGTGGCCATGATCATACCACTGCACTCTAGTCTGGATGACAGAGTGAGACTCCAACTCAGAAAAAAAAATCTGAGTCTGAAATTAGTCTAAGAGTAGAGTGGTATTTGCCAGGGGCTGGGGGAGGGAATAATGGAGAGTTATTGTTAAATGGGTATAGAGGTTAATTTGGGGAAGATGAGAAGGGTCTGGAGGTGGCTGGTGATGGTGGTTGCATACAAAGGTGAATGTACTGTACTTAATGCCACTGCACTGTACACTTAAATGATTAAGGTGGTAAATTGTATGTATATTTTATTAAAATAAACATTTTTCTTTTAAGCCTCAAAAAAAAAAAAAAGCCCTTCTCTTTTTTCTCCGGGTTGCTCAGCCTTGGAGCATTCATTAGCTTGCTGAGTTGCACCAGTGCCAATAAAATGCTGTTTCCTAGGATAGCCTCAGTATCACAGTCTCTGTTTTCCTGCAACATTTCTTGGTGCATTGGTTAGGAATTGAAGATTTTGGAGATGGTGTGTTCCATCAACTTTGTCATCAGGGTACAACTCCCGGGGCGATAGGAGAGGCAATCTCGCCTGGCACACAGTGGACCTTTTGATCCGCAGGAGGGAGGTCCCTACTGGCACACCGAGGCTTGGACTCTAAGAGCACAGGAACCTGGAAGAGGCCCAGGAGCTAGCGTAAGGAGCATCACCCCACGGAAAGGGTAGGAGCAAGGGTTTTTGCATCGACTTGCCAGTAGATGGCAGAAGGGGAGCTTGATCACCTCCCAGAGTCTGCTAGTAGTCTCAAGTTTGACGGAAAGGACTGAAAAGCAGTGGAAGGAAATACTCTCTTGAGATGAACCTGCTGACTCCTAGGATTAGGGTGGAGTGTGTGCTGTGTGATTGCGTGTGAATGAGACAGACAGCGGAAGGGTTCTGACCTGACCAAAGAGCCGAAGCGAGTGATGAGCCCCGATCTAAGCCAGTGACGACCTCATACAGCTGAGGGCAGTCCCAACTCCATCACCGTGTTGGTCCGGGTTGGGGGTTTATACCAACCCGCCAATGGCTAAGAGGTGTCTGAAATATCTCCTCAAGTATAGCTGGAGATGGATGAAGCAACTGTTTCCCATTCCCCTCGTTCCCTTTTCTGTGTGTGCCTGCCATCTGTTGGGGGGAAGAAATGGGTGGTAACCAAAGTAAGAATACCCCTCTTGATTGTATGCCTAAGAACTTTGATAAATGTTTCTGTGGAGATTGTTATGGTGTCAAATTGTCTCAGAGATAGCTCCGGACATTCTGTGAAATAAATTGGCCCTCTTTGGGGTTGGATGGCTGCCAGAAGGATCCTTAGATAGAAGATAGAAGAGCCATTAGGAGAGTATACAGAATTATAGGAGGAAAGCCAGGTCACTCAGGCCAATTCCTTTACATCAACTGTTGGCAGGATGTGGTCCTTGCACAGCTCTCTTGGCTAAAAGCTTGCTGGGAGGACAATTGCAAAATTATGGTAGTCTGCAAAACAGCTCAGTCTAAATGCCCATTAGAGTCTGATGAATTGACTGATAAACCAGTGCTGCCTGATGAAATGGAAATCCCACCACCTTATTCTCCAGTATAACCACTGTTGCTGCCTGCTTCTATAGCACCAGCCACTGTTAGGGGCTCACAACTGGAATGCACCCCTAAGCCGAGTACATCTCTTAAATGATCAGAGGCCATACCCGAACCACCTGTTCTGACTCCCCACACCCCACCCAGAAAGCAACTGCCAGAATGCATGTCTAACCTCCCATCAGGTGAATGTCATGGTGCCTTCCAGATGCCACTGAGGGAGACTAGGGACCTATTTATTATGATCAAGGAGGCCAGATCCAAGGTAGGCAATGCACATTTGTGTACCAGCCTTTCACCACCATGGACCTCCTGAATTGGAAAAATCATACTCCATCCTTCACAGAAAAGCCTCAGGCTATGATTGACTTAATATAGTCTATTGTCCAGACCCAGAGGCCAACCTGGGCAGACTGCTGCCAACTCCTCCTGACACTATTCAATGCTGTGGAGCATCAGAGAATTTCACAGGGGGCTATAAAATGGCTAGAGGAACACGCCCTGGCTGGAGCACTCAACTCAACCCAGGCATATGCCCAAAATCAGTTCCCAGAAGAGGACCCTCAGTGGGACTCCAACAGTAACCAGGGGCTGCAAATGCTTGAATGGTATCAGGAGGCCCTCCTAGGAGGTATGAGAGAAGGAGGGGAAAAGACCATAAATATGAGCAAGTTCTCTGATATGTCCCAGGGAGCTGACGAGAGCCTAAGCCAGTTCTGTAAGAGATCCTGTGAAGTCTTTCAGCTATATACCCCCTTTGATCTAGAGGCAACCAAAAATCAGTGCATGGTAAATGCAGCTTTTGTCGGACAGTCTCAGGGGGATATCTGATGTAAGCTATAAAAACTAGAGGGCTTTGCTAGAATGAATGTTACCCAGCTGCTAGTAGTTGCCACTAAAGTGTTTATTAATCAAGACAAAGAGGCCCAACAAGAGGTGGACCACAGACAGAAAAAGAAAATGACCATGCTTGCTGCTGCCATTGCAGGGTACCAAATAACAGGCCCACCAGGAGGAAACAGAGGCAGAGGTCAGGGAAGAGGACAGCCAGGTCGGCAGTTTCCCAGAGCGAGGCCTGGACCACCTCAGCCTGCCAGGGACCCCTGAACCCCATTATCAGCCTACACAAGGGACATCACAACCCCCTATGAAGTTAGGAAGAAACCAGTGTGCCTATTGTTACCAAGAAGGCCACTGGAAGGGTGAATGCCCCCAATGAATAGCTGAGGAGGAAGCCCAATGGAAAAGTAGCTCACAAGACTCCACTTATCAACAGGACCCACCAGCTCCTAACAGCTTTATGGGTCTGACCTCTATGGAAGGACAGCAACAAGAATAGGCCAGACCGGGTTCCCTACTATCTTTAGGTCCCCAGGAGCCTATGGTCCACATGACAGGAGGGTAACAATGTGTGAGCTTCATGGTCGACACGAGAGCTGAACACTCCGTGATCACCCAGCCTGTAGGTCCATTCTCCCAGAAACAGGCTACTGTTATGGGAGTCACTGGACATCAAGCCAGGCATGCCTTCACAGTGCCACAACACTGCACAGTTGGCAGCCATGAGGTCATACAAGAGTTCCTGTATCTCCCAGATTGTCCCATAGCCTTAATGGGATGAGACTTCCTGGGAAAAGGTGCTCGGATACCTTTGACTCTCCTAATCACGTAACTCTGAGATTAAGAGGTCTGGAGGCTAAAATGATGACCCTTACTGTCCCCTGGGAAGAGGAACAGTGGCTCTACAACCTAACAGAGGCCTCACAAAACTCTCTAGAGTTGCCATTTCGAGTACTGGGAGTGTGGGCAGAAGACAATCCTCCAGGACTGGCAAGAAACATACCCCCTGTGATTGTGAAACTAAAGCCAGGGGGTGAGCCAGTTCATCATCCCACACAAAGCATAAAAGGAATCCACAAGCACCTGGAGAGGCTCTTGCATTATGGAATCATCCGGGTTTGTCAGTCTGCTTGGCCTCTGTTGCCGGTGTAGAAGCCAGGCATGGATGACTACCAGCCGGTTCAAGACTTGTGAGCTGTAAACCAGGTTGCGGTCAGTCTATACCCCATCGTCCCAAACCTGTATATACTGCTAGGTCTCATCCCTGCTGAGGTTGCTTTCTTCACCTGCTTGGACCTTAAGGATGCCTTCTTCTACATCCGCCTGGCTACAAGAAGCCAGCCAATCTTTGTTTTCCAATGGGAGGACCCGACAAATGGCACCAAGGGACAGTTAATTTGGACCCAGCTGCCCCAAGGATTCAAGAATTCTCCAACCATCTTCGGCATGGCACTAGCCTCAGATTTAAAAGCCTTTCCAGCAAACCAGTGTGGCTGCACCTTACTCCAGTATGTAGATGACTTGCTGTGGCAGTACCAACCAAGAAAAGTTGTATGCAAGGGACACAGCCACTGCTCACCCTCTTATGGGAGGTGGGTTACAAGGTCTCAAAGAAAAAAGCCCAGATATGTCAGGAAAAAGTTTGGTATCTAGGTTTTCATTTGTCCCGAGGCCAGTGTCAACTTGGCCCTGAAAGAAAACAGGCAGTGTGTTCAATTCCAGTCCCAACTACCTGGCGTCAAATCTGGGAGTTTCTAGGGGCTGCGGGATTCTATAGAATTTGAATACCTACCTTCTCCATTATGGCAAAACCGCTCTATGAAGCCACAAAGGGGGGTGAATGGGAGCCCCTGCTGTGGGAAAAGGCTCAACAACCAGCCTTCAAACAGATTAAACAGGCCCTCACCAATGCACGTGGTCTGGGACTCCCACATGTGACTAAGCCTTTCTTTCTATACATGTATGAATGCACTGGCATTTCAGTAGAGGTCTTAACTCAAATGTTGGGGTCATGGCATAGACCCATCGCATATTTATCCAAACAGCTAGATTCTCTGGCCCAGGGCTGACCACCTTGTTTATGAGCCCTGGCAGCCATGGCACTCCAGAATCTGACAAACTAACTATGGGATAAAAGCTACTGTCAGGGTGCCTCATGCTGTGATAAATTTAATGGAATACAAGGGGAAATATTGGCTAACCAATTCTCGAATGGTCAAATATCAGGGAATGCTCTGTGAAAACGCACACATTCACCTAGAGGTAGTAAAGACCCTAAACCTGGCAACCTTACTACCTGTAGAGCCAGGACAGTCAGACCATGATTGCACTGAAATAATAAATGAAGTGTTCTCCAGTCGTCCAGATTTAACAGACCAATCCCTGAGAGACCCTGAAGTTGAGTACTTCATGGATGGGAGCAGCTTCCTACAGGGGGGAGAGGACTTCGTGGGCTATTCGGTGGTAACTTTAAACTCCATGGTCAAGGTGGAACCTCTGCCGATAAGAACTTCAGCTCAAAAAACAGAACTTGTTGTGCTCACTTGAGCCCTCCATCTAGCCAAGGGGCTACACGTTAATATCTATACAGACTCCAAGGATGCTTTTACTGCCTTACATGTGCATGGGGCCTTAAACAAAGAAAGAGGTTTAATCAATTCAGGGGGAAAAGACATAAAATATGGCAAGGAAATTCTAGAGCTACTAGACACTGTATGGACACCAAAAGAAGTAGCAGTCATACATTGCCAAGGACAACAAAAAGAAGATGCGATAATTGCCAAAGGAAATCGCAAAGCAGATCAAGCAGCAAAGCTTGCAGCAACAAAAGAAACTGTCAAAATGACTGCAATAACGACGGCACTGCTTCCTAGCCTGCTGACAAACTGGAACCCTTGCTACACGCCAAATGAGAAAACATGGTTTGAAACAGAAACAGGACACTACTTACAAGCTGGATGGTGGAAATTTCAGATGGCCGAATAGCAATTCCAGAATCACTGGCTCCAGCATTTGACAGGCAGTTTCAACAAGGGACACACAGCAGACAGACCACTCTTGAAAATACCCTCAGTAAGTACTTCTATGTCCCCCGACACTCCAGTCTAGCGTGGGTGGTCTGTGAACAGTGTGCAATTTGTGCTCAAAATAACCCATGGCAGGGACCCAAATTCTCCCCCAGAGTGCAACATGTTAGGGGAGCACCCTTTGAGAATCTTACTGTGGATTTTACAGAACCCGCGCTGCCGAGGCTACAAATATCTCCTTGTTTTTGTGTGTACTTTCTCGGGATGGGTTGAGGTCTTTCCCACAAGGACAGAGAAAGCCACCGAAGTGGCCCAACTCCTGTTAAAAGAAATCATTCCTCGATTTGGACTCCCAATCACTATAGGGCCAGACAATGGACTGGTATTTGTAGCCAAGGTAGTACAGTTGATGGCAAAAGGACTACAAATCAAATGGAAGCTCCATACAGTTTATAGGCCACAAAGTTCAGGAAAGGTGGAACGAATAAACTGGACCTTAAAATCACAACTACGTAAGCTATGCCAAGAGACTCATTTAGACTGGGTCCAGCTTCTGCCAATAGTCCTTCTAAGGGTAAGGTCTAGTCCCACAAAACAAACAGGTTTCTCGCCTTTTGAAATCCTTCATGGGCAGCCACCCCTTCTTGTTAAGGGCATGCAGGGAGACTTAAAAGAGTTAGGAAATCTTACTCTAAAACAACAAATACAAGCCTTAGGTTCAGCCTTAAATACCATCTATCATCAAGTCAGAGAACGGTTACCAATTAGTTTAACTACTGATACCCATTCCTTTAAACCAGATGATATGGTACAGGCAAAAGAATGGAATGTACAGCCTCTAAAACCCCTCTGGAGGGGCCCATTCACTGTTTTTTTTTGTCTACCCCACTGAAGTCAAGGTAACCGAGATAGTCCCCTGGATCTATTACAGAGGAGTTAAGCCTGCCTCCCAGGACTGGGAGTGCACCACAAATCCCCTTAAGTTGACCCTCTGGAAAGTCACCGAGGCTGACGGAAAACCTGGAACAGATTCTCCAGGCCCTGCCCTAGCCACACCAGGGTTGGCTAGTCTACGCATGACTGAAACGAGGATCCATCGGCTTTGCTTCAGCCACACACCAGATGCTGGCTGATCTACATATGGCAGAAGCTTGCGAATACAACGGAATCAACACCTACAGATAAGCCATTGTTTCTAAAATTACATGCCTATGCTTTGCCAGCCTTTGTACTTCTCAATTGCTATACTGTTTGTCACTTTAGTTGCCATAGGACTGGAAGAATCAACCCCTACAAATTGGACATGTTGGGAAAAAGTCTCACTAGCATTTCTGTTCCTTCTTATAATGGGAAACTTTCTTGTGCTGTTGTGTGCTTATGCCTAATTTGGGTGTCCTTTGTTTCCCCCACACACCCAGCTTACAAATGCATAGAAACTATCTGGCCAAACATAAAAGTTTTCCTTTGTTATTCATCCTGGCCAGAGAAGTCTGTTATACTGATAAACACATCTGTACCCATAATGGCCAGTTATACTTTACTGGATTAGCAGAACAAGGTCACCAGTACACCAAATATGCCCTCAAACCTTGTTCTAACCTTGGTAACACAAATTGGGTCTGTTGGGATCTCACCCCTGCAGCCAAAACCAAGGAACTACTTAAAGAACTTGTACAATTTATAACTCCCCCAGCTATCCAACAGCCAAAGTTAACCCCCTTCAACCATGGGAGATAGACCAAAATCTGTTTATAAATTTGCCTGAAAATATAGCCCAGACACTTAGTGTCACCAATTATTGGGCATGCAGGGGAGCCCTAATGACTGAAGAAAGGCCTTGGAAGGGAACTAGTCTTAATGCATACCAGCTCCTTCAATGGAATAACTCTTTAGCTGTTAGAACAGACAACCTACCCCCAAAATGGATCCTCTCTTCAAAAATAATTGGAGAAGACTGCTTAAGCAGAGTGGGCTCTGCTTATATTCAATGGGTAGGAGAAACTCCATGTGAAAGAATATTATACTGGAATTCAACCCACCAAACCTGCTGACCAACAAGGCCTGTTTGGTATTGGGCACCTGCTTATGCAACTAAATTTCCGCAGTGTACTATTGTCACCCAAACTATAAGTAACTGTACAGTACTATTCTCTGAACAAGCTAACCCATTTCAAGGTATTCCCGTTATAAGTCAAAGCTGGAAAAACCTGTCCTCTGTAAATCCAGACCTCTGGAAAGCCCCCAAAGTGCTGTTTTGGATGTATGGAAAGGTTGCATATACCCAATTCCCAGGGTTATGGAAAGGCACATGTACCATAGGAATAATCCAGTCAGGATTTTTCCATCTGCCTAACCCGAAGGGAGATGAACTGGGTATCCCCCTTTATGAAAGCCTCAAAACCCAGGTTGCTCGATGTCTTAATGTAGGAAGGACCCAGGTTTAGAAAGATGACAAATGGCCACCCCCAAGAATTATAAATACTTATGGCCTGGCTTCATGGGCACAAGATGGAAGTTGGGGTTACTGTATGCCTGTATATATATGTGCTGAATCACATTATCAGATTACAAACTGTCTTAGAAATTATAACTAACCAAACAGCCATGGCTTTTGAGCTTGCTGCTCAACAACAAGACCAAATGCACGCCACCATGTATCAGACTCACTTAGCTTTGGACTACCTGCGAGCAAAAGGAGGAGGAGTCTATGGTAAATTTAATAGCTCTGACTGTTGTTTGCAAATAGATGATAATAGTAAAGCTATAACTGATATAGCCACTAATATTAGAAAGCTTGCCCATGTTACAGTACAAAAATGGCATGGCATAAAAGTTGGCAATTGGTCTGAAGACACGTTCTCGGGTCTGGGAGGATTTAAGTACATTACCGGATCTGTTGTCCTATTGTTGGGATCCTGTCTTATCCTCCCTTGCATCGTCCCCATAATCATAAACTCCATCTCTAAGTTTATAGAAACAGTTGTGGAATGAAAAATTGTGGCCCACATAATGTTAATACACCAAATTGAAAATGATGCTCTTTAACCCATAAGGGGTCGAGCATCAAAGGGGAGAATGTGGCAGAGAGGGGCAAAAACAGTTAAAATTATTTTTTTTTGAAATCAACCTGCAAGCGCCAAACCTGCTAGACATGGGAACGTGAGAAAAACTAGACAGCCACAAGCCGCTTTCCTGTCAATGCAAGATAGTAATCAATTCACAACCTTACCCCTGCATCCTGTCTTTGTAAAGTTATTGGTTTACAACCCCAGTTTGTCATGTATATTCTGTAAACAACTTGTTCTTTGAAAAACTGTTTCTGCTGGGCTCGGTGGCTCAGCCTGTAATCCCTCGCCTTTGGGAGGCTGAGGCGAGTGGATTGCCTGAGCCCGTGGGTTCGAGACCCGCCTGGGCAACTTGGCAAGACTTCATCTCTACAATAACTCAAAAAATCAGCCGGGCGTGGTAGCGCATGCCTGTAGTTCCAGCTACTTGGAAGGCTGAGGTGGAAGGATCACTGGAGCCCAGCAGAAACAGTTTTTCAAGAACAGGTAGAGGCTGCAGTGGCCGGGAGCGGCCACTGCACTCCAGTCTGGGTGACAGAGTGAGACTCCAACTCAAAAAGAAAAGAAAAGAAAAGAATAACTGTTTCTGCTGATTATAACCTTGCAGATTCTAAAAACATATACAGTCATACAACCTGACCCCTTCCCTTACCTAAACTAACATATAAAACCCTTCTCTTCTTTCTCCAGGTTGCTCAGCCTTAGAGCATTAGCTTGCTGAGTCATGCTGCCAATAAAACACTGCTCCCTAAGAGAGCCTCAGTGTCACGGTCTCTCTGTTTTCCGGTAGAATAAGTATTGCCTTGGGGGTTGGGAAGGTTCTTGGGGGTTGAGTTTGTGCAACTAACACATATCCTAGGATACAAGGTGGTTTTAATCCTAAAATCTGCAAGAAACCTCCAGTAAGGGGGGTGGAGCCTTTCAGGGAGGGCCTGGAGTCTTAAAGTCTGCAAGAAATCTCCATAACAGGAGATTGAGCATCCTTTTGGAAAACTCTAGAATTGCACAGACTAACCTGGTAACTGAGAATGGGTAATAAACAGTCCAGGCCTAGGAAGGGAGGTCAGAAGGGCTCCCTTAAAATTCCCCAGATAGTCTGCTGGGGTGAATGTTGGAAAGTTGGGAAAATGATTCCAGAACTAAGGAAAGGAAAAGAAGAAAATGATTGACTTTTGCTGTTTTGTGTAAACAAGAAAACCTATATGGCAGCCCTTGGTCTTTTGGTCAGAGTTTGGTTCTAATAAAGATTGCCTTTGCTGTATTTTAATAATTTATGTAAATAATAAGTCCTCTGGTTCATCTGAGGAAAAATACTATGCCCTTTGTTGGCTACTACAGGTCCTTCCCAGGTTTCCCCTTAAAACAGGAAATATGGAGAGGAAAGAAAAAAAAAAAAAGAATCTGAACCGGAGGAAAGGGAAAAGGCTTGGGATCCACTTTCCTGTATTCTCCCGCCTTATAATCCTCAGAAAGACCAGGAGTGTGAGGGGGGGACAATGACCAGGAACAAGGATCTATCAGGAATTCAGAAGTCAAAACTCCTAAGCTCCTGACATAGTTATCCTAACTTGAAAAGAGAATTAGAACAATGCCAGAAAGATATTGAAAGGTTTCTCTTTCCTCCCGAGGATTCAGGCAAAAAGTCAAAACTATTTCCCTTAAGGGAAATCTCACTGGGACAAGGAGAAATTGGTTTTGTAAATGCTCCACTTACCAATACAGAAAAAAGACATTTTAAGAAAGAAATGAAATCACTCCTAGAGGACCCACCAGGATTGGCTGATCAAGTTAATCAATTCCTTGAACCTAACATATATACTTGGGTAAAACATGTCAATTATGAATATTTTGTTTACTGGGGAGAAAAGAGGAATGATTAGGTGGGCAGTTATGTTCATCCGGGAACAAAATCATCCCCCTGTCCCAGGCATACACTCTGCTAAACAGAGGCATCCAAATACTGACCATAGATAGGACAATAATAACCCAGGAGATAGGGTAAGAATGCAAGACTTGAGGGAACTAAAGATTAAGGGCATTTGGGAATCTGTCCCAAGGCCTCAAAATGTTTCTAAGGCTTTTGAAATTCAGCAAAAAAAAGGGAGAAAAATTCCACAGCCTTTTTTTTTTTTTTTTTTTTTTTACAATGACTCAGGGACCAGATGAGAAAATATTCTG
>NW_007247832.1:44301-65395 GCF_000164805.1 Carlito syrichta
GGGGGCCGGGGGGGGCCCCTGCACTCCAGTCTGGGTGACAGAGTGAGACTCCAACTTAAAAAAAAAAAAAAAAGAAGAAGGAAATAGAGGGGGATGACAAATTACTCCATTTCAGATTTTTCTAAAACAGCCTGATGAAGTTATATGCAGAAAACAATAACCTATTCCTACAGAGGGAAGAAAAGGGCTCCAACCCGTGATTGAAGGTCTTCTTAGGGATAGGCTTTTGGAACCGTGCATGTCACCATATAATACTCCTATCCTTCCAGTAAAGAAGCCTGGCAGGTCATACTCTACCACAGGATTTACGGGCTATAAACCCAACATCCTGTGGTTCCAAATGCCTATAGTCTCCTAAGTAAGATTCCTCATGAACATAAATGGTTTAGTGTAGTGAATCATCAGAACGCTTTCTGGGCCTGGCCACTAGCCCCTGAAAGTAGAAACCTCTTTGCCTTTGAATGGGAGAATCTTATACATGGAAAAAAAGAGCAGCAATATTGCTGGACTGTGTTGCTTCAAGGTTTCACTGAATCTCCCAATTTCTTTGGTCAAATTCTGGAAAGTGTAGTGGAAGAATTTCTACCTTTGCCTGATACTAACCTCTTATAATATGTGGACGATCTCCTAATTTCAGAAGTAAGTAAAGTCCAAGTCTCTGATACAACCATAAATTTGCTTAACTTTCTAAGACAGCAGGGACTAAACGTTTCCAAAAGTAAGTTACAATTTGTAGAACCAAAAGTTAAATATCATGGACACTTGATTAGTGCAGGCAAACAAAGAATCGACCTTGTGAGAACAACTGAAATAGTCAATTATCCTAGGCTCAAGACAACAAGAAAACTTAAAAGTTTGGGGGCTTAATAAGATGTTGTAAATTGTAGATTAAATCTTATGCAACTAAAACAAGAGGCTTATATTCTAAACTATTAAAAGAGGCCCCAAACCTTCTTGAGTGGACTGAGGAAAAATTACAAACAAAAAACAAAACAAAACTTAAAGCAAGCCTTAATTACCGCTCCTGCTCTAGCTCTCCTTTCTTTAGAAAAACCAATTTTTAAAAGAATATGTTTTGGCTATTTCCTCTACCTTATCCTCTCTTAGATCGAAAGGGCTCCTTGCTCAAACCCCTCCTCTTGAGTTTAAAGTTCACCAGTTTCAACCCGGAGATTGGGTGCTGATCAAGTCCTGGAAGGAAACTAAGCTCCAACCAAGCTGGGAAGGACCCTATCAAGTGCTTCTGACAATTGAAACAGCCTTACAGACTGCTGAAAAAGGGCGGACGCATCATACCTGCATCAGGAAATCACCAAACGAAGTTACGGTACCAGAGAACACTCCCATTAAATGGGAAGTCTCTCAAGCTGAACCACAGAAACTAAAATTCAAGAAAACCTAATGTATTCCTCTTTGCTTTCTTCTTGGCACTGCCAATTGCATTTCTTATCAAATGTATGTTTATTGCTTTTATTGTTAAATGTATTTGCAAGGGTCTTTTCAATCCTGAGCAACCATGGAAACTTTGTTTACCTTGAAGGTATTACTAATTCTAACCATAATAATAAAAAAAAACAAAGGATGGTTTTATTTTATTTTTTTGAGTTGGAGTCTCACTCTGTCATCCAGTCTGGAGTGCAGTGGCACGCTTCCAGCCACTGCAGCCACCACCTGCTGGGCTCCGGCGATCCTTCTGCCTCCAAGTAGCCTTCCAAGTAGCCAGAACTACAGGCACATGCTACCACACCCGGCTAATTTTTGATTTATTGTAGAGACGTGGTCTGGCCAAGTTGCCTGAGTGGGTCTCGAACCCATGGGGTCAGGCAATCCACTCGCCTTGGCCTCAGTTTATTATTAATATCACTCAAACTAACTCCCCAATAACTACTAAATTTGATGCCTGTTCTGTCCTGTCATGTGGAAGTCTTCGTGACCAAAGAAAATTATCTATGGTTAACAAATACCTTTGTCCTGATACCACTGCTGAAGATGGTCTGAGATGTATCAAAACAAAATATGCAGGGGCAGGTCCATGTTATGAGTGGCATATCTTTACTTGCCTGAAATAACCCTTGCTGGGACTGGTCTGGTGTCTTTTTAACCACTCAATTTAAAGGATGGACAGCTCCAGTTAAAAAAGAAAAAAGAAGAACTTTAAAATAAAATTCATCTTATAAGAGGGGCTACTCCTCCTAGTTGTCAACATTTACAATGTAACCCGTTGTTATTAGAAATAACCCACCTTAACTCAGACAAAAACCCTGTGATACCTCAGAAATACGGGCTAGGAGCAGCCATATCTGGATAGAACCCTCCAGGTAAATTTGGATAAGATTAATTGCAACGCCTCCAGCATCTTCACCGTCCATCAATACTATGCCAACCCCGGGTCCAAACCCTTTACAGCTTTGGGAATTAAACCAAACTAACCCCAAGAATGATCCCAGCAAGGTAATGATTATGAAAGTAACAGACTTAAAACAAACTTGAGAGATTGAGACAGGATATGGGGATGCAAATACTTGGGTTGAATGGATAAAATATACAGTAAAAGCCTTAACAAAAGTGATTGTTATGCTTGTGCCATGGGTAGGCCACAGGCTCAAACAGTCCCATTCCCCATTAACTGGGACACAGACCCCAAAGGAACGAGCTGTATGCTGGCTCTACATCAAGATAAGGATGCACGGGGGAATGAGACTTGCTGCAGTCTCTTCCTGCTCTATCTGCCTGTACAGACGTCACATCCGAATGTGTATCCTTCCTTCTCCACAGGTAAGGCGAATCACTCCTCTTGTCTCTCCAGATGAGGGGATAGTTTCACTGCTTCCGTGGGGCATCTGCAAACCTGTAGCCATGTCCTTGATGTCTCTGGGTCAGCTGAGGGCAACTGCTTGAACTTTAACATCCCTTGAGTGGATGTTTGGTGGTACTGTGGAGGTAGGACAAATCAAGCCCTGTTGCCACCCAAATGGACAGGAACCTGTGCTTTGCTTCAATTCCATTTGCCCTGGCATCTCAAAACCTGCTAATACCTACTAAAAGAGTCAAATGAACATTACCTGAACCACCAGTACCTGGCTCATTTGACTCTAATGTATATCTAGATGCTATAGGACTCTCGGGGGGGGGGTTCCTAATAGATTCAAAGCTTGAAGTCAATAGTGGCAGGATTTAAATCTCTCTTTTGGTGAGTAACTATAAATAAGAATATAGACCGGATTAATTATATACATCATATATATAATCAACAAAGACTTATTAATCATATTAGAAATGCGATTAAAAGAATTGCTAAACAATTTGATGCTACTAGTAGGATGAGATGAAAAAACCGAATGGCCTTAGACATGATGCTAGTGGAAAAAAGGGGAGTATGTGTCAAACTGGGAGAACAATGCTGTACTTTTATCCCAAATGATACAGCCCCGATGGGACTATTATCAGAGCATTACAAGGATTGCGTACTCTGGCCAATGAATTGGCTGACAACTCTGGTTTCAGACTCCTTCCCAGATTGGTAAAATAATTGATTTGGAAAAAGGAGAGGAACAATAATCTCAATCCTAACCTCCCTTGTAATGGTCATAGGGATATTAGTTGCTCTGAGATGCTGTATTATTCCCTGTGTCAGAGGCTTGGTCCAGAGACTAACTGAAACAGCTATAACAATGAAAATGCCTGAGAGTTATATCTATGTTATAGAAACAAACAAAGTTTTGGAAAAGAAAGTCAAAAATTACTGGATAAATTTAAAACTGATCTCATAATTAAATCTGAACCCCGAGTGAAAATATAATTTAAAAAATAGTTAAAAAGAAAAAGAGGAGGAAGATTGTGAGAAAAAGAATGATTTATTTTTGCAGTAAGCCACAAGCAGTATGTAACTGCTTTTTGCTGAGTCATTTCCTGCTTCTTGTTCTCTTTTTGCGGGTTTTTACTTTGGTGGGTTTTTCCATTTAAATGTCAGAGGAACCAATTAGAACAAAATCTTGTAAGCCAATTGGCAATTAGGACATGTGAATGAAGTAAGTTTGTCATACCGCTGTTAACCAGCTAATAGGTAAGACATGCAAATAAGCTAACCAGGTAGCCCAATCAATATACGACATATAGGTGACATCCAGGAAAGTGATGTAACCTCTGGAAGTCCCCAGCCTATGGGGAAGCAGGAGAGGGACTTGCGTTTTAGGACTTAAATACTCTGGCTGCAACTGCTTTGGTGTGCCTGCTCATCTGAGGGACACCTGTTCTTGCAAGAGCATTATTAAAAAAGCTATTTAACTCTACTGATCTCCAAGTCTCCTTGTTGTTTTTGGACAACCTAGTCTGGAAGTGGGGGTGCCCCCAGGACCCCCATTTCTAGCAAATTGGACACCAAAAAACAAAACGAATATCCCTTCTGATATTTGCCTTCTCTGTTTATTAGTTTAAAATTTATAGTGCTTTAGAGCTTTGTTCTTAATGTTACAAAATACATATAGTAATTCATATTATAAATGAATTATTTTTAATTGTAAAATGTTATAATTTCATTTTAATTTACAGAGTTCAGGAATTTCTATCATCTTAGTCTAAAGCTTTATTTTCTCCCCTGCTGAACTTCTGTAAATGAAAAAAAAATTGAGATCCTTTAGTATAATATTTAAATATTTTGGGATAACTGCATTTGAGAGTTTCTTGTTCCAAATTTTCTTAAAAAGTAAAAACTTTTCTATTGAATATCTCTCTCCTATACAACTGCTTTTCTACTGAATATCTCTCTCCTATTGTTTATTGTCTTGTTTGTCCTTAAGCTGTGATTTTCTGCCATCAGGGTCTGGCTCCTATAAAGTAGATATATGTTACATAAATGACACTTCTAAAGAGTGAAGAAATGGACATGTTTTCAGGAAAAACATACAAGCTAGGTAACATCATCACCAAATTTTGTACATTCCCCCTACCCCATGCATTTGGATTCCATATTTTTCCCTCTAAATTAGTTGCTGGTAAATCTTCAGTGACAAAAAAGTAGAGAACATTTACTTTCTTTCAATGTCCCATAACATTTTGTATCATAAAGTAGCATTCAAGTTCAATTTGAAAGGTATATAATTGGAAAAGGCAGTTAAGCATGACAATATATGTTTTGGTTACCACTTCATTTTTTAACTTACAATTTCCATATTATATTTTGAATCAGGCACACAATGGGGAACTATGAAAAAACCCAGCCAGAAGGATGGACAAGCCAGGACCATGTTGCCCTGCAAATAAATAGAAATAAAGAGTATTTAAACAGAAATAAAGGGTATTTAATGAAGAATCTTTTTGTTTGTCCATGTCAAGTACCAGCTCAGCTGTCAGTTTCCTTCCCTCCATCAAAACACCAGAAAAGATATGGAGGCAGTCATATGAAACTGGAACTACTAAGTCAACATAGGTGCACAAAAATTAAATATAGCATTAGTCATCCCTTGATGCCGGGGACCAGCTCCAGCCGGGTTCAGGGTACCCCAAAGGTGGAGACAGCATCGGCGATTGGGGGGAAGAAGAAAGAGAGAGAAAGAGAGAAAGAAAGAGACTGGACTCCAGTCTAGTGCAGAAGTGATGTGTATTATTGAGAATTACAACAGGTCTTTTATACACAAAGTCAGATGTGGGAGGGGCGTCCCCCACCCACCAGAAACCTTAATCCATGAAAACTTAACCAATGATTGCCTTTAAACCCTTTTCATATGATAATCTTAAAATCCCATAACAAAGGATAACCTAATCTGTGACTGACATATTCTATAAACCTTTTTCATCCTAAACTGATTGATTTATGCCAAGTTAAACAATTCTATAGAAGCTTAAGTATTTACTTTACAAACGAAAGTGGCTCATCCCACAATGTTTGGAATATGGCCCAGTCCAAAGTTCACAGTGGGCTACCTGCAAGTAACCCAGCCACATTCTTTCAACAAAATGGCTGTCTTCTAAAACTATATTCTACAATTTACACCTTCAATAAATCCTAAGATCATGACCCAGAAGCCTGTGACCAATATTAAGGCTCTTAGATGTGACACGAGTTGAATTATAAGTTGTGTGAAAGCCAAAACTGCAGTTTGTGGAAGAATGGGAGCAATGAGCTTCTAAAGTTAGCTTGTGTTCGTCCCGGTCTCAGAGATTTTATGTTTTGAGCTCACAGGAGCTTAATCTGGTTAGTGCTGAGTAGAAAGGGGGAGGAATGGGGTCAAATAGCTCCTGAACACATCCTAGTGGTCTCGGGGTCAGCGGCCCTTCCTGATCCCTAATGCTCAGTGGGCCTCTATGGCTAGCTCCCAACACCTTGGTACTCAGGACACTCCCTGTACTTCCAAAATCCTTGAGTGCTGAAGTCTCTTATATAAAATGGAGTGGTATTTGCATAGAATCTACACATATCTTCTCATATAATTTAAGTACTCACTAGAATATTTACAATACTTAATACAATGCCCACACATCATTTCATTTCCATGAGTGGTTAGTGTGTGTCAAATTCAATTTTTTCTTTTGGGAATTTTATGGAAATTTTTTCCAAATATTTTTTATCTTAGGTTGGTTGAATTCATGAATGTGGAACCCACAGACATGGAGGGCCAACTATATTGGCTAACTTAATTTAGTACATTCTACAAAAACATGACCAAATAAATATCCTAATCGAACAGGTTTTTTATCCTAGGAATGCAAGGATGGTTCAATATTATATTACTTAGCAATATAAATTTAACTGCTAGACATTGTGTTTAAAACAACCACACTGTTATAGTCTCCTAAGGAAATTCACTCTTCCCTTTTCCTAGCAGATCACTTTAATTCAATCAGGGACTGTATTAGTTTGAGATTATTGAAAGTTTCCCATACTTCAGTGTTTAAGGAGAAATTTTGAGATTAATAAGGACTAGTCAAGAGAGATGGATGAGAACCACAAGGAGAATATTTTTTAAAGCATAAGAAAATAGAGAGATGAAAAAGTGGAAAAGTAAACATGAGTTCAAACTGAGAAGTCCAATTCCCAATGATTTGACTGTAAGTGATGAATTGCAACTTATGCAAAAGCAATTTTAGAAAAGTGATGGTGGAAAAAATCAGATTTTAGTGGTTTAGGAAAGAACATGGTTTGACAAGAGAGCAAACAGACTCTTCTGTCAAAATATGTAGCAGAAAGTGTAAGGAGAGTTATCAGATGTTAGGTAGAAAATAAAGGAAGTCAAGAGAGCATTTTTGTTTCTCTTTTGTTTCAGGCATTTTTTGTCAGATTAGAAACACTTGATAAAGCAGCAGTAGAGAGACAATAAAGTCCTAATTTGGCCTTGTCCCAGTTGTTTATCTCCTCAGATTAAATTATCTACTCAGTGTTGGTAATTTTGACCCCAGCTACATTTTGGAAAAGGTCAGCTGCTTATGATCTTGTCTGTGTGAAGGCAGCTTATAGTTTGGCACGAATGCCTACCTTTAAACTATTTTGATACTATAACTCCACATTTCCAGTCAGTATTTTCAACTTGGTTCTCACAATGTGGTTTTCACATCCATTGACCCTGCATTCCAGCTAAGGTTACAGTCAGAACCACTGCAGCTTTGGGGGTTCATTTATATACTTTGCTGTCACAGATTGAATGATCAAAAATAAACTACTTGGTGATACTCCTCACAGCTCATGCTTATTTCTTGATAGGTTCACTTATTACTTGCAAATCTTTTTGAAGACTAACTGGAGTAGGCTCAAGAAATCTTGAGTGCATATGAGTATGATGCCCTGAAGTGTTCAACTGGGGTTAATAGGAGTCAGCTGAGCTCCAGAGTTCAGTAAAATAATGAATTCCTTAATGAGTAATCTGAGCAAATGAAAATTTCATCTCTTCTATCAGTTTCAACCTATTAAATTTTACATTGACTCAAATTAAAATATTGACTTCCTGACCTATCATCCATGCATAAACTTGTGTCACTAATTCTACCTATCTAATGCACGTCACAAAACCAGCCAAAAGTCCTCTTGTCATTAAAATGTAATCCTAACTGACCATCTGGGAGGGAAAGGGCTGGAGATTGGGTTATAAAACCTCTGGGATTTCTGGCAAGATGGCAATGGGACAGGTTGGACTGTGAGAGCTTCAGCAAAAACCAGTGTCTATAAAGACTCTCTGGGTGTGTGGGTGTGTGGTGGAGGGCGAGTGAAAATACATCTGAGGGGAGACTCAGGTTTGTGCACCTGAGGCTCTCCTCTGGAGGTGACTGCAACCCCCCACTGCCCTGAGATTGGAGCCCCCAGTGCACAGGATCCTCTGTTCTCAGGGATTTCCTGACAAAAACCTGCTGAATACAGCTGATCCTCATCACCTGGAGCCCACACCATCACCTCTGACAGCAAAGTGGCTGGAGCCCAGGATCCATGGAGAGAGCAGTTGGGAAGAGAAGCCCCACCAATGGTGAGGAAAAGCGGGTTGGCAGGAGCCATTTTCTCTGTCCCAGGAGCAGGCAGAGACCTGCATTGCCCTGCCCAGCTCCACCCAGCCTCCAACCTGGGACCTGGAGGTTATCTCATCAAACTTGGAGAGACAGACGCCCCTCTCCCACACTGGACCAGGCACAGACACGTCAGATCTGAGTGGGAGACTTGACAGCAGCAGGCCTATGAGTCCAGATCTGATCCACCCTCCTCCCACAATAGTCTGTGGGGCATCTGATCCATGCTGATAGCAGCCCTGTCAGCCTTCACTGAGAGCAGAGGGGAAGGGCTGGAGACTAGAGTTGAAGTTTAAGTTACAGGAACTACCTCAGAGCAAGTTTTATTTTGTTTGTTTATTTGTGTTTGTTTATTTGTTCTGCTTGGTTTTGTTTGTTTGTTTTTTTAGTTTTGTGAGTTTTTTTCCTTTTTCTCTTTTCCTTTTCTTTCTGTTTTTGGTTATATTTTCATATTTGCTTTGTTTGTTATTTTACTGTTTTTTTTAACTTCCTGTTTGTGTAGGGGTATTTTTGAGGGAGAATACATCAATGGGGGGGTTTCTGTTGCTTTGTGTGTTTGTAGGATTGTCTGTATGTTTTTGGTTTTTTTAATCTTTTCTTTGTGTCTCTTTGTTAGTTGGTATGCCCATCTGTTTTCCCTCTTATTCTCTCTTTCCACCTTCCTCTCATCCCCTTCCTACCTTTTTCCATTGGTTTCCTTTTTCTTACCTCATTTTGCTTTCAGGGGCAAACCTATACCCCCACTGCATGGACAGATTGTAAGGCAGTGGAAAGTGGATTCCAGGGGGCCCACACACCTATCAGCAGATACTGGGATCTATAGATAGTTTCTGAATCACAGCTCCCACCTCAATTAAATCTCAAAACTGCCAAAAGTACAGCCCCCTACCCAGAGTCCAACTTCAGAATTGAACAAAGTCAGAGGATCCGCATGAGGAAGAATAGGAGACTGAGCAAACAGAAGTAAAAGCTATTCCTTCATCCCTGAACAACAGAATTAAAGAAGAGGGGGGAAAAGGGGAGGGGAATAAAATCTACACAAGCGAAGAAAAGTCAAAAGTAGAATATGGGTCTCACACAGACCCCTGGGAGGTCAGACACTGAGAATACAGACTTTGGAACACAAACAATGAAGAGCCCCCAGAATGACCGGTCTCAAACCACAAACCTAGATATCAAGACATTAATAGAGAGAATAAATACAATTAAAGTAAGACAAGAGGAAAGAATGAAGGAGTTGATAACTGAGATAACAGCAATAAATAATACAGTGAATGAAATAAATAACAAACTGATAAGCATGGAAAGTAGACTTAGCCAAGCAGAAGAAATAATCTTAGAGCTTAAAGATCAAAATATGGAACTGAAACTGTTAAAAACATAGAAAAGAAGCTTAAAAAGACAGAAAAAAACCTTTGAGAGATGAACAATTATTTCAAGAGGCCAAATCTAAGATTAATTGGAATCCCTGAGACAGACAGAGACCATCCTGGAACAAATATTCCATGAAATTATCCAAGAAAACTTCCCTCATCTCATCAGTGACATGAACATTCAGACACAAGAGATTTGGAGAACCTCTGCGAGACAATAAATGAGAAGACCAACACCTAGACACATAGTAATTGGCCTACACAAAGTAGGAATAAAAGAAAAAATCCTAAAGGCAACAAGAACAAAAGGTCAGATTACCTACTGGGCAAGACCAATGAGAATAGCAGCAGATTTACCTACAGAAACACTTCAGGCTAGGAGAGCTTGACGCCCAATCTTCAAAGTTCTCAAAGACAAACAATTTCAACCAGGAATTACCTACCCAGCTAAGCTAAGCTTCATCAGTGGTAGAGAATTAAAATCTTTCCCAGACATTCAATCCTATTGAAGCTTATACTAAAGCTTATGCTGCCTCCAGACCAGCTTTACAAGAAACATTTAAGAAAGTATTAAACATAGAAGAAAGGAGAAAATGAGCAACACCCTTCACAAGAATGCAGGAAAAAGATTGAAAACACACATGAATCAACCCCAAAATAAAAAATAAGGCAACAAACAAACAGCAGCAATAATAAAATATCATGAGGCAATAATATATTATCTCTAAGAGGTAAGAGGATGGGAAATAAAATTTCAGGCAAACGGAACACAAAAGAAAGCAGGAGTCGCAATCTTAATATCAGACAAAATACTCTTTAATCTATCAAAAATTTAAAAATATACAGAAGATCACTACATAATGATAAAAGGTTCAATCCATCAACAAGAAATATCCATGCTAAACATATATGCACCCAACATAGGAGCACCAACTTTCATAAAACAGCTTCGAGGTAAACTTAAAAAAATATTGACTCTAACACTATCATAGCTGGGGACTTAAATACCCAACTCACAAACCTAGACAGATCATCAAGACAAAAAACCAACAAGGAGATCCAGAACCTCAATGTGATGCCAGACCAACTGGACTTAATTGATACCTACAGAACACTCCACCCAACAATCACAGAATACACATTCTACTCATCACCACATGGAATATACTCTAAGATTGACCACATCCTTGGCCACAAATCAAGCATAAACAAATTCTATAATACTGAACTACTGCCATGCACCTTCTCAGACCACAGTGGAATAAAAATAAATATCAACACCAACAAAGTTCCCCCAAACCCACAAAGACATGGACACTAAACAGCATGATGCAAAACAACTCCTGGGTCAACATGGAAATCAAAACAGATTAAAAGATACCTGGAAACAAATGAAAATGAAGAAACATCTAATCAACTATCTGAGATGCCAGGAAAACAGTACTAAGAGGGAAGTTCATATCTCTATGAACACACATGAGGAAAATAGAAAGATCACAAGTTAACAGCCTAACAAATCACCTAAGGAAGCTGGAAAAGCAAGATCACCAAAACCCTAATTTCTGTAGAAGAATACATATCACCAAAATAAAAGCTCAAATTCAGGACATAAAAGACAAGGAGACAACTAAAAAAAATCAACAAAACAAAAAGCTGGTGCTTTGATAGGATAAACAAGATTGATGGACCCGTAGCTAGACTCACCAAGAAAAAGAGAAAAAGCCCAAATGAACACAGTCAGAAATGCAAAAGTTCAAGTCACAACTGACCCCAAAGAAATACAAAAGATTATCAGAGACTATTATGTACACTTGTATGGAAAAAAACTTGAAAATCTAAATAAAATAGAGGACTTTCTGACTTCACACAACCTCCCCATGTTGAAACAAGAAGAAATCAAGACCCTAAATAGATTGACAACAGTCCAGGAAACAATGTCAAAAGAAAACTACCTACCAAAAAAAATCCTGAACCAGATGACTTTTCAGCAGAATTCTACAAAACATACAAGGAGGAACTGATATCAGTACTATTGAAAGTATTCCAGGCAATTGAGAAAGATGGAACTCTCTCCAAATCATTTTATGAAGCTAACATCACATTGATACCCAAACCAGGTAAAGATCCAACAAAGAAAGAGAACTATAGGTCTAAATCCTTGAGGAACATTGATGTTAAAATTCTCAACAAAAACCTAGCAGATTGGATTCAACAACACATCTCAAAGACCATCCACCACAATCAAGTAGGCTTCATTCCCAGGATGCAGGGCTGGTTCAACATTCGTAAGACCGTAGACATAATTACATGCATCGACAGATTTAAAAACAAAAGCCACATGAATATATCTTTAGACATGGAAAAAGTTTTTGATAAAATCCAGCACCCTTTCTTGATAAAATCCCTAGAACATCTAGGCATAGATGGAACATACCTCAAAATAGTAAGAGCTATCTATGAGAAACTCACAGTCATCATACTGCCAAAGAGACACAAATTGGAACCATTTCCCCTGAAAACTGAAACAAAACAAGGATGCCCACTCTCACCCCTCCTGTTCAATATAATTTTGGAAGTCCTAGCTAGAGCAATCAGATAAGAGAAGGAGATCAGGGTTATCCAAATAGGAAAAAATGAAGTCAAGTTAATTCTCCTTTGCAGACAATGTGATGCTATATCTTGAAAACCCAACAGAATCTGTCAAAAACCTCCTAGCACTGATAAAGGACTTTGGCAAAGTCTCAGGGTACAAAATAAATGTGCAAAGTCAGTCACATTTCTATACACCAACAATAAACAAAAGAAACCCAAGTAAAAAGTACGATCCCATTCACAATAGCCACAAAAAAACTGAAATAACTTAGCATCTTCCTAACCAGAGAAATCAAAGACTTTTACAACAAAAACGACAAAACACTGCTCCAAGAAATCAAAGATGACACAAACAAATGGAAAAATATTCCGTGCTCATGGATTGGAAGAAACAACATTATTAAGATGTCCATCCTACCCAAGGTAATCTACAGATTCAACGCAATATCCATTAAATCACCAGCAGCATTGTTCTCAGACCTTGAAACGACAATACAGAAATTTATATGGAAACATAAACTACCACGAATCGCCAAATAATCCTCAGCAAAAGAGACAAAGCAGGAGGTATCATACTCACAGACTTTAAACTTTATTATAGAGCCACAATAATCGAAACAGTCTGGTTTTGGTACAAGAACAGGCATATAGACCAATGAAAAAGGATAGAGATTCCAGAAGCAAAACCTCAATTTCTCAACCAACTCATCTTCGACAAAGCCCCCACCACCAACCACTGTGGAGAGGAGAACCGATTCAGTAAATGGTGCTGGGAAAACTTGCTGACCACATGTGGAAGATTAAAACAAGACCCTCTCTTATCCCCATACACAAAAATCAACTCTAAATGGATCAAAGACCTAAATGTAAAACCTCAAACTATAAGAACCTCAGAAAGTGCAGGAGACACCTTTATGGTAATTGGAACTGGCAACCAATTCCTGATCAAAACCCCAAGTGCCCAGACCATAAGAGATAAGATAGACAAGTGGGACCTCATCAAACTGACAAGCTTCTGCAAAGCCAAAGAAACCATCAAGAGAGTGGGGAGACAGCCCACAGACTGGGAAAAAATATTTGTCAACTGTATGTCTGACAAAGGCCTAATATCTAGAATCTACAAGGAACTCAAGTGTGCTGAAAAGAAAACAACAAACAGCCCCATTACAAAGTGGGCAAAAGATATGAATAGACAGTTCTCAAAAGAGGACATACAAGCGGTCAACAGATACATGAAAAAATGCTCAGCCTCACTAACCATCAAAGAAATGCAAATTAAAACTACACTGAGATACCACCTAACTCCAGTCAGGATGACCATCAACAATAACTCAAACAACAATAGATGCTGGAGAGGATGTGGCAAAAAGGGAATATGTCTACACTGCTGGTTGGAGTGTAAACTAGTCCAGCCTCTGTGGAAAACAGTGTGGCGATTGCTAAAAGATCTAAAAATCAACCTTCCATATGACCCCACAATCCCCCTACTGGGAATATACCTGGAGGAACTCAAATCACTCCATGAACAATATACTTGCACACGTATGTTTATTACGGCATTGTTCATGATAGCAAGAACATGGAACCAACTGTGCTGCCCATTGAAAGAGGACTGGATGAAAAAAATGTGGTACATATTCACAATGGAATATTACGTAGCCATAAAGAAGGACAAAATCATGAACTTCACAGCAACCTGGATGGACTTAGAGTCTATAATACTGAGCGACCTATCACAGAAACAAAGAACTGAGTATCACATGTTCTTACTCATAAGTGGACCTTGAACAATTATCATAATACTTTAAGAAAAAGATTGGCAGTAGTGGGAAACTGCCAGTGAAGGGGGATGTGGAATTGGCAGTAGTGGGAATCTGCCAAAGGAGGGAGGGGCACACCTCATCAACAAGGGTACCTGCATAATGAACATTTGTATATCGAACCCTGAATTGTACCCCACATCTTTAAAATAAAAATATTAAAAGTAAAATATATATAGCCCCAAGTATCTAGAATCTAAGTTATAGATCAGGAATGTTGAGACCTTTGACTTTTATATGGAAAACAAAAGCCAACTTGGGTATCACTGGCCTGAATGGAGCTATATGCAGGAGGTCTGTTTGCCACACTGGACAGAGAAATAAGGAATTTCTTGAATGCCAATGTCAAATCAGAGTGGAAAACCTTTTCTCTGAAGCATGTCTGTGACATCAACAGATCTTAAAATTGCTAAAAATCTCTGGAAATTCTGCTAAAGGTAAGAAGATTTTTAAATGACTAGAAATAGTACACAAAAGAAAGGATTAAATTAAATAAATGTCTTTGAAACAAGAGTCAAGGAGTTAGTCTTCACTTATCCTAGATTTGAGTGAATTTAAGAATGGAAATAATGAAACTTCTTAACACCTTGGATCCAAAAACAGGTAGCTCACATCCAAAATAATTCAGTGGCTCTCAATGGAGAATGGCTTTCTTCCACAAGTATATATGGGAATGTACAATGGGGAAAATAATTTCATGTTACAATATTTCATGTAACATATAAACCATACAAACTGCATATTATTTTATCTGAACACTCAACTTATTCTTAAAACATTCAGAAATGTACAGGAATACTGAGTTTCAGATTATCATTCTTAATACAGAATTTTTGACAATTCTCTCCTAAACAGTCTCTCCTAAAATGGGAACAAAATGACGATATAATTGTTCCTTTACTTTTATGCTCATTCTACTACATTCATGAATTAAGGCTCTTTTTAAAATTTCATTATTTTGATAACTTTATCAAGAGATGATTGGCATACAATCATATTTAAAGTGAACAATTTGATATATTTTGACATATAACCATAAAATGATTACCACAATCAAGAATATATCTATCACCCATACATTTCCTCACGCTTCAATGTAAGCCCTCCTTCCTTTCCCATCTACACAATTTGTAAATGTTTTTGCCGGTGTTATTTCTCTACGTATAATTATTTTGAGATTCATCTATGCTGCTGTATGCATCAAGAGCTTATTCTACAGTATGAAAATATTCTACAGTATGGAAATACCATGGTTTGTTGGTTTTTATTTATTTATTTATCTATTTTTTGAGTTGGAGTCTCACTCTGTCGCCCAGGCTGGAGGGCAGTGACATGCTCCTGGCCACCACAGCCTCAACCTGCTGGGCTCCGGTGATCCTTCCACCTCAGCCTTCCAAGTAGCTGGAACTACAGGTGAGCGCTACCACGCCCGGCTAATTTTTTAATTTATTGTAGAGATGAGGTCTCACCAAGTTACCCAGGTGGGTCTCGAACCCGCGGGGTTTATTTATTCATTCACCTGTTAATGGACATTTTTATTGTTTCCGGTTTGGGGCCATTTCAAAGAAAGCTGCTATAAACATTAGTGTTCAAATCTTTTTGTGAACTTATGATTTCACTTATTCTGGGTAAATACCAAAGAGTGGGATGACAAAGTCTTACAGTAGGTGTATTAAACTCTTAAGAAACTGCCAGACGGCTTTCCATTTTATTCCTCTCTTTTTTTTTTTTTTTTTTGACTGGAGTGCAGTAGCACACTCACAGCTCACTGCAGCCTTCACCTCCTGGGCTCAAGCAATGTACCCATCTTAACTATCCGAGTAGCTGGGTCTATAAGCATGGGCCACCATGCCTGGCAAAAATGTTTTCTTAATTCCCATGCATGCGTTACCAGGTACCAAATAATTTGAAAACATAGCACACTACATGAAAAATATAATTACAATATTAGCTATTTTAGGTGATTTCGCAATTATTACAGCTTTTTATAAGTTATACACAAAAGATACAAATTTTGGGAAGGGTGAATACAGTTAGTTTGAAGTAGTGAGATTTTAGATGAAACAATCCCTATTATAACCAGGCCAGAATTTAACTGGGTCAGCAACTACTTCTCATTACATTGATTTTACCTTTTCTTCCCAAATTCCTTGGAAAGCAGGTGCCATCAGCTATTATTGTTGATGAGCATAAGTTTCATGAGGAATTTAAGTCACACTCACGGCTCATAGAACTAATCTGTCCTGCCGTTTCAGGAGCAACGGGAATGGTGGGCCAGAAATAAGAGTAGACTGCAAAAAAGACCAGCCAGGTAATCATGCTGCCCCAGATTGCCACATAACTTAACTGTAGAAAGAAGAGTATCACAGAAACACTTCAGTCTTTTCTATTTGAAAGGAAAAAAAAAAAAATATATATATATATATATTTATCTAACTCTATCAACTAACCAAATACATTTGCCCAGATAGTATGCTCTCATGTGAAGCTATAGATCATTTTTTCATTGGCTTGGTATTTCAGAATTCCTTTCTAACGTGCTTCTCAGAATATTTTCCTGTGGACTCCAGGAGCCATAGTCTAAAGTGTCTAAAACAACAGTACCTTGGTCATCCAATCCAAGTGACATTCGGCGTCTTCAGTGAAAATGGTTAACTCTCAATCAGAAATGGCTCATACAAATCAATGAGTTATTTAATGAAACTATCTGCTTCTGTCTATTTATTAATACAAAGCCTTCTTCAGGAGAAAAAAAATGTTTGAACAGAAATCACTAAGAGAGAGAAAAACATGACTATCATAGTTGTTCTATAAGTACATAGTTCTGAGACAATGGCAGAAGTTGTGATTCTTAGATTGACTGAACTATGCTTGTGAGCCTGACAGACACTTTGGGATCACTATCCATGTCTGCGTTTGGGAACTTGTGCCAAACTCTATAACAGTAAACTAATGAGACCCTTCTGTTTATTTGATCTGTTGTTTTCCTAGGAGAGCTCTATTTTAAACTTCAGGCTATGTGGGTAGATTTATTGTCTATATACAGTGAGGTGATTAGCTATACCAGATGATTTCTTTTTAATTTTTAAAGATATGGGGCACAATTCAGGGCTAGGTATGCAAATGGTCATTGTACAGGTAAAGTTTGGGACTCACTTTGGTCCCCACTTCACTTGGTTTGAGATCAGGTACCCTTATTGATGAAGTGTGCCGCCCCACCAGGAAGTTTCCCACTACTGACAATCCCTTTCTTACAGTGTTATAATAATTGTTCAGGGTCTGCTTATGAGTGAGAGCATGTGTTACTCAGTTCTCTGTTTCTGTGGATTACTGAGTATTATAGACTCTAAGTCCATCCAAGTTGCTGCAAAATTCACAATTTTGTCCTTCTTTATGGCTATGTAATATTCCACCATGTATATGTACCATATTTTTTATCCAGTCCACTTTTGACGCATAGCACAGTTGGTTCCATGTTTTTGCTATTGTGAATAATGCAGAAAAAACATGTGTGTGCAGGTTATTTTTTTCATAGAGTGATTTGAGTTCCTCAGGGTATATTTCTAGTAAGGGGATTGTAGGGTTGTATGGAAGGTCAATTTTTAGATCTTTTAGGAGTCACCACACTGTTTTCCACAGAGGCTGTACTAGTTTACACACCCACCAACAGTATAGAAATGTTCACTTTTCCCATATCCTCTCCAGCATCAGTTGTTTTTGAGTTACTGGTGATGGCCATCCTAACTAGAGTTAGGTGGTATCTCAGTGTGGTTTTAATTTGCATTTCTTATTAATTTATTTTATTTTTGTAGAGACAGGGTCTCACTATGTTGCCCAGGCTGCTCTCAAACTCTTGGGCTCAAGAGAACCTCCCGTCTCAGCCTCCTGAGCAGCTGGGATTAATGATGTGAGCCACTACTGACAATCCCTTTCTTACAGCGTTAAAATAATTGTTCAGGGTCTCCTTATGAGTGAGATTTCTTATGGGCTCAAGTGCTCATATCCTATTAGGAACTGCTTATTACTTATTATGTCTGAACAACCAAACGTTGAAGGATTAAAAACCAATCAGCTATTTCTCAAAGTATTCGTTATGTGTGTATGAGTCGTCATCAAAGACTGTGCTTCCTACTCTCAAAGTAACTGGTTAGTCAAATGACTCCTCTTCTGGGTAGAGCAAATAGAGCTGACCTCCAGTGGAGTCTCCCAGGATCTGCAGGACGCTGGAAAAGGGTCAGCTCATGACTGGAAACTTTCAACTTTCAGAAGCGTCAAAGCATTTTCATGTGACGTTTCCCTTGCAGGCAACATAATGCGTTGGCTATGTTAGGCATTTCCATAAGGTGCAAGGAATCTTTTCAGATGGGTCTCGGTTGTGACTATCCCCTTGGGAGTCCCTGAAGAGCTTTTTATTGTCTCTCTGCCTTGGCTCGTCCCTGCACTGGACAGAGACTTCCAGCATCCTCTTCATCCCCAGTGAAGAAGCACCAAACTCCTCCTCCACCATCCCCCACGGCAGAACAGCACAAGAGCAAATGGAAGAACCAGTCCTTCTCTTTCCTGCTTCCTCCCTGGGCTTCTCTTAACCCCCGTGGGCACTGGAGGGTAGGAACCTGGTGCCTTGTGGACCAAAAGAGAGTCCTCTGCTTTCTGCTAAGTCTGCTTTGGACTTGGGATCGATGAACAGATATGTATGAATAAATGAATGACATTCACTTCATGAGGATAACGTGATCACAGATCTAAGAAACACTCTTACTGAAGAGAATTTAATAACAGTTATAAAGAAAAATAGGGACCAGCTGCCACGGCTCATGCCTATAGTTCCAGCATTCTGGGAGGCCAAGGTGGGAGGATCCTTGAGCCCAGGAGTTCATGGCTGCAGTGAGTCATGATCGTGCCACTGCACTCCAGTCTGGATGACAGAGTGAGACTCTGTCCCTAAAACAAAAGCAAAGAAGGAAAAATAGAAAATAATTGTTTCTATATCTATGCCACATTAATGTGATATAATATAATGCCACACTTATAATTGGTATGCCTCAGGAATTGCTATTAAAATGTTTTTGAAGCCGGGCTCGGTGGCTCAGCCTGTAATCCCACGCCTTTGGGAGGCTGAGGTGAGTGGATTGCCTGAGCCGGCAGGTTCGAGACCTGCCTGGGCAGGCGAGACCTCATCTCTACAATAAATCAAAAAATCAGCCGGGCGTGATAGCCGCGCCTGTAATTCCGACTACTTGGAAGGCTGAGGTGGAAGGATCACCGGAGCCCAGCAGGTCGAGGCTGCATTGGCCGGGAGTGGCCACTGCACTCTAGTCTGGGCGACAGAGTGAGACTCCAACTCAAAAAAAAAAAAAAAAAAGTTTTTGTTCAGAACCCCTGAGTCCCAATTTAGTGTTGTCCAATTTGGAAAATAACAGCAGTAAGAACTCTAAGTTGAATGCTTCAGAGAGAAATATGTGCTATGCTACATAATCTAATTTTTAATTTTAAAGATGTGGTGTACCATTCAGACTTAGGTATACACGAGTTCATTATGCAAGTAAACTTGATGAGGTGTGCCATCCCTCTCCCAGCAGATTCCCACTATTGCCAATCCTGCCCCACCCTCACTTCCGGCAGTTTCCCACTACTGTCAATCCTTTCCTTATAGTATTACAATAAACGTTCAAGGTCCACTTATGAGTAAGAACACGTGAATCTCAGTTCTTTGTTTCTGTGATAGGTCAGTATTATAGATTCTAAGTCCATCCAAGTTGCTACAAAGTTCATAATTTTGTCCTTCTTTATGGCTGCGTAATATTACATCGTGTATATGTGCCACATTTTTTTTTTTTATCCAGTCCTCTTTCGAGGGGCAGTATGGTTGGTTCCATGTTTTTACTATTGTGTATAATGCTGCAATAAGCATGTGTGTAATAGGTATCTTTTTCACAGAGTGATTTGAGTTCCTCCAGGTATATTCCCAGTAGGTGGATTGTGGGGTCGTATGGGAGGTTGACTTTTAGATCTTTTAGGAATTGCCACACTGTTTTCCACAGAGGCTGTACTAGTTCACACTCCCACCAACAGTGTAGAAGTGTTTCCTTTCCACCACATCCTCTCCAGCATCTGCTATTTTTCAAGTTATTGATGATGGCCATCCTGACTGGAGTTAGGTGGTATCTCAGTGTAGTTTTAATTTGCATTTCTTTGATGACCAGTGAGGCTGAATGCTTTTTCATGTATCTGTTGGCTGCTCATGTCTTCTTTTGAGAAGTATCTATTCATATCTTTTGCCCACTTTGTAATGGGGCTGTTTGTTTTTTTCTTTTCAATCCATTTGAGTTCCTTTTAGATCCTTTGTCAGACATATAGTTGGCAAATATTTTTTCCCAGTCTGTGGGCTGTCTCTCTGCTCTCTTGATGGTTTCTTTGACTTTGCAGAAGTTTGTCAGTTTGATGAGATCCCACTTGTCTATCTTATCTCTTATGGCATGGGCACTAGGAGTTTTGATCAGGAATTGATTACCGTTTCCAATTTCTGTAAGGGTGTCTCCTGCATTTTCTAAGAATCTTATATTTTGAAGTTTTACATTTAGGTCTTTGACCCATTTACAGTTGGTTTTTGTGTATGATGATAGGTAGGGGTCTTGTTTCAATCTTTTGCATATGATCAGTCAGTTTTCCCAGCACCATTTACTGAATAGGTTCTCCTCTCCCCAGTGGTCGGTGGTAGAGGCTTTGTCTAAGATGAATTGGTTGAGAAATTGAGGTTTTGCTTCTGAAATCTCTATCCTGTTCCATTGGTCTATATGCCTTTTCTTGTACCAATACCAGACTGTT
>NW_007247832.1:65750-69770 GCF_000164805.1 Carlito syrichta
TTTTTTTGTGGCTACTGTGAATGGGATTGTGTTTTTTATTTGGGTTTCTGTTTGTTTATTGTTGGTGTATAGGAATGCGACTGACTTTGCACATTTATTTTATATCCCGAGACTTTGCCAAAGTCCTTTATCAGTGCAAGGAGGTTTTGACAGATTCTCTTGGGTTTTCGAGGTATAGAATCGTGTCATCTGCCAAAAGAGATAACTTAACTTCCTCTTTTTCTATTTGGATACCCTTGATTTCATTCTCTTGTCCGACTGCTCTAGCTAGGACTTTTAATACTATGTTGAACAGGAGGGGTGAAAGTGGGCATCCTTGTCTTGTTCCAGTTTTTAGGGGAAATGGTTCCAATTTCTGTCTGTTTATCAGCACGTTGGTTGTGGGTTTCTTGTGGATAGCTCTTACCATTTTTAGGTATGTTCCATCTATGCCTAGATGTTTGAGAGTTTTTATCAATAGGTTACATAATCTTAACTCTTCAAAGGTGACAAGCAAATAAAAACTTTTTTTCCTCATAAACTTTTTGAGTATAAGTTAGAAGACAACTCATTCATAGCTCTGTAAGTATATATGTATATATGCATGTATAAACATTCTCTTAAATTAAGTTAATAAAAAATAGCCTTTTGTTTAATTGATCAGAAGTTCCAATTTTAATAATAACCTAATGAAATTGTCACCCATATCTGTAAATGCCAAGTATATGTATGTTCATAATAGTATTGTCTCTATATTTTTATAATAATAAAAGTTATAACAATTATTCTAAAAAATGTAAATAATGGGGGACCTCTGGCAAGATGATGATGGGGCAGTATGGTCTGTGAGACCCTCTGTGAAAGAGAACACTCATAAAGACCCTAGCTCTCTCCCAAGGGCTGCAGCTCCCATCTTCCGCAGCCTATTCTTCACAGGGAGCTCAGCCGCCACCATCACCCGCCGTCGCTACTCAGATATCACAGTGGTCTGGGCTACTCCCGCAGTCACGGATGCCACCACTGCGGTCATTGCCAGCTCATGCCTGAGGCGACCCAGGACGTCAGACCATGAAGTCCCCACAAGCAGAATCTTCTGAGATCGTCGCTGCCCGGCTGCTGCTGCCACTGCCACACCACACCCCTAGCCCGGAGACAGGCCTGTGGAACTCCCCCTGTGTACGGGGAAGTTGCTGCGGGAGGTCACAGATCCATAACCAGCTCATGCCCCTCTGGACTGCAGTCCTGAGATAGCACCACCTGCTGAGGATTCAAGGTAACAGCATCAAAATGGGAATGGCAGAGGCTCATCCCACTTGAAAAACAGAAAAAGCCAGATCTCAGTAATAGACTGGGCAGGCGGCCCATATCCGAACTGTTCTTCACAGCAACTGACCCGAACTGTGAACAATTCTACCAGCCTGCAAAGACAGCTAGAAATCAGAGCTGAAAGGAAATTGGACTTAAAGGAAAAGTCTCAGAGTGTGCTTGGTTGGTTCTGTTAGTCTACTGACTAATCTATCCCCTTTCCCATTTTTTCCTTTTTTTTTCTTTTTACTTTTTTCTTATTTCTCTGTAAACCCCATCTTTGTATAAAGGAATAGAACACCAATAAGGAGGTTGGTCAGTGTGTATGTTAGCATCATTGTATGTTTTAGCTTTTTATGTGGTTGTTGGTTAGTTTTCAGTCATGGTTATTGTTTTTCTTTATATTTGTTTAGTCTTTGTGTCTCTTTTCACTTACCAGTCAGTACACTCATCTGTTTTCCCTCTCACTCCTTCTCTCTCCACCCCCTCCTTCCCCCACTGCCTGCTCCATTCTCTTCCCTCTGTTAACCTAATTTTGCTTTCAGGGAGTAAACCTACAACCCCACTGCATGGACAGACTCCAAGGCAGTGGGAAGTGGGTTTCAGACTATCCATACACCTGTTGGTGGATACCGGGATCTGCAGAGAGATTTTGAATCACAGCTCCCCCCTTAATTAAATCCCAAAACTACAAAAAGGACTGTGCTCAACCTACAGTCCAACTCCAGAACTGAACAAAGAAAGAAGAAATACATTAGGAAGAATAGGAGATTGAACGAACAGAAATAAAAGCAACCCCTCCACCCCTGAATAACATTATTAAAGAAGATAGGGAAGTGGAGCAAAGGGAAAAGTAGGAAGGAAAAATCTGCACAAATGAAGAAAAACCAAAAGAACAATATAGGGCTCACATAGACACCTTGGAGGTCAGACACTGAGAAAACAGACTTCAGAACACAAACAATGAAGAGCCCCCAGAATGACTGGTCACAAGCAACAAACCCAGACATCAAGGCGTTAATAGAGAGAATTAAAAAATTGAGGAAAGACAAGAGGAAAATAGGAAGGAGCTGATGACAGAAATAGCAGCAGTAAAGAATACTGTGATGGAAATAAATAACAAACTAATAAGCATAGAAAGCAGAATTAGCCAAGCAGAAGAAAGAATCTCAGAACTTGAAGACCAAAATACAGAACTAACCCAAACTGTCAAAAACATAGAAAAGAAGCTTTCAAAGTCAGAACAAAACCTTCAGGAGATGAATGATTACTTCAAGAGGCCCAATCTAAGAGTAATTTGCCTTCCTGAAGCAGAGAGAGAGTCAGAGGTCACACTGGAACAAACATTTCATGAAATCATTCAAGAAAACTTCCCTTATCTCATCAGTGAAGCAAAAATCCAAGCACAAGAGATTCAGAGAACCCCTACAAAACAACAAATGAGAAGACCAACTCCCAGACACATAATTATTTACCTAAACAAAGTAGCTATAAAAGAAAAAATCCTAAAGGCAGCAAGAGAAAAAGACCTGACTACCTACCAGGGAAGACCAATTAGAATAGCAGCAGATTTATCTACAGAAATCCTCCAGGCTAGGAGAGCCTGGAGACCTATCTTCAAAGTTCTAAAAGATAAACAATTTCAACCAAGAATAACCTACCCAGCCAAGCTAAGCTTAATTAGTGAAGGAGAATTGAAATCTTTTCCAGATATCCAATCCCTAAGAACCTACGCTGCCACCAGACCACCTCTACAAGAAACTCTTAAGAAAGTACTGAACACAGATGAAAAGGAAAAAAGAACAACAACATTCTTCACAAGAGTACAGGCAAAAGATAAAAAACAGACATGAACCAACTCCAAAACCAAAAGAAAGACAACAAATAAACAGGAACAACAACTCTGTAAGAACCTTATGACAGGGATCAACTCTTGCATTTCAATTATTAGCCTAAATGTGAATGGACTAAATGCACCACTGAAAAGACATAGAATGGCAAAATGGATAAAATATCACCAGGCAACAATTTATTGCCTTCAGAGACTCACCTCACTAGAAAGGACACTCACAGACTCAAAGTAAGAGGATGGGAAACAAACTTTCAGGTGAATGGAACACAAAAGAAAGGAGGAGCAGCAATCTTAATTTCAGACAAAATACCCTTTGAGTTATTAAAAATTTAAAAAGATACAGAAGGCCACTACATAATGATAAAACGTTCAATCCATCAACAAGAAATATCCATATAAACATATATGCACCCAACATAGGAGCACCAACTTTCACAAGGCAGCTTCTACGTAAACTCAAAAAAGATATCAACTCTAACACCATCATAGCTGGGGACCTCAATACCTCACTCACAACCCTAGACAGATCATCAGGACAAAAAATCAGCAACAAGATCCAGAACCTCAAAATGACTCTTGACCAAATGGACTTAATAGATACCTACAGAACACTCCATCCAACGACCACAGAATATACATTCTACTCATCACCACAAGGAATATACTCTAAGATCGACCACATACTTGGCCATAAATCAAGCATAAGCAAACTTAAAAGGGCTGATATCTTACCATGCACCTTCTTGGACCACAGTGGAATAAAATTAAACATTAACACTGGCAAGGTCCACCCAAAACCCACAAAGACATGGACACTAAACAACATGATGCTAAACAACTCCTGGGTCAACGATGAAATCAAAACAGAGATTAAAAGATACCTG
>NW_007247832.1:70408-71363 GCF_000164805.1 Carlito syrichta
CATTCTCAACAAGATCCTAGCAAACCAGATTCAACAACACTTCTCAAAAATCATCCATCATGACTAAGTAGGCGTCATCCCTGGGATGCAAGGCTGGTTCAACATTCGTAAAACCATAAATGTAATTAAAGACATCAACAGATGTCAAAACAAAAACCACATGATTATATCATTAGATGCAGAAAAAGCTTTTGACAAAATTCAGCACCCCTTCTTGATAAAAACCCTGGAACATCTAGGCATACAGGGAACATACCTTAAAATAGTAAAAGCCATCTATGAGAAACCCACAGCCAGCATACTCCTAAATGGATAAAAATTGGAACCAATTCCCCTGAAAACTGGAACAAGACAAGGATGCCCACTCTCACCCCTCCTGTTCAATATAGTATTGGAAGTCCTGGCTACAGTGATCAGAGAAGAGAAGGCAATCAGGGGTATCCAAATAGGGAAAGAGGAAGCCAAGTTATCTCTCTTTGCAGATGACATGATTGTGTACCTTGAAAACCCTAGAGAATCTGTCAAAAACTTCCTTACACAGATAAAGGACTTTGGCAAAGTCTCAGAATATAAAATAAATGTGCAAAAGACAATTGCATTTCACCAGAAACATGAAAGACCTTACAATGAAAACTACAAAACACTGCTCAAAGAAATCAAAGATGACGCAAACAAGTGGAAAAATATCCCATGCTCATGGATTGGAATAATCAACATTGTGAAGATGTCCATCCTACCTAAGGCAATCTACAGATTTAATGCAATACCCATCAATTACCAGCAACATTCTTCTCAGACCTAGAAAAACAATACAGGAATTTATATGGAAACACAAATGACAAGAATAGCCAGAACAATCCTCAGCAAAACGAAACAAAACAAAACAAAGCAGGTGGTATCACATTACCAGACTTCAAACTTTACTATAAAGCTACAATAATCAAAACAGCTTGGT
>NW_007247832.1:71861-111224 GCF_000164805.1 Carlito syrichta
ACAGGGCATAAGAGAGAAGATAGACAAGTGGGACCTCATTAAACTGACAAGCTTCTGCAAAATCAAAGAAACCATCAAGAGCGCAGGGAGATAGCCTGCAGACTGGGAAAAAGTATTTGCCAACTCCAGGTCCGGCAAAGGCTTTACATCTCGGATCTACAAGGAACTCAAATGGGCTGAAAGGAAAAAAACAAACAACCCCATTATAAAATGGGCAAAAGATATGAACAGACACTTCTCAAAGGAAGACATCCGAGTGGCCAACAGACACATGAAGAAATGTTCAACCTCACTAATCATCAAAGAGATGCAAATTAAAACTACACTGAGATACCACCTAACTCCAGTCAGAATGGCAATTATCAACAACTCAAAAAATGACAGATGCTGGAAAGGATGTGGTGAAAAGGGAACACCACTACACTGTTGGTGGGAGTGTAAACTAGAGCAACCTCTGTGGAAAGCAGTGTAACGATTCCTAAAAGCTCTAAATATCGACCTGCCATATGACCCTGCAATCCCCCCTACTGGGAATATACCCTGAAGAACTCAAATCACTCTATAAAAAAGATACCTACACACAAATGTTTATCACAGCATCGTTCACAGTAGCAAGAACCTGGAACCAACCATGCTGTCCATCAAAAGAGGACTGGATTTAAAAAATGTGGTACATATACATGGTGGAATACTACGCAGCCATAAAAAAAGAACAAAATCATGAATTTCGCAGCAACCTAGATAGAACTAGAATCTATAATACTGAGTGATCTCTCACAGAAACAAAGATCTGAGTATCACATGTTCTCACTCATATAGTAGACCTTGAACATCTACCATAATACTGTAAAAAAAGAACTGACAGTGGTGGGAAATTATAGGGAGGGGAAGGGAGATGGGACTAACGGTAGTCAATATCTGTCTGGGGATGGGGAGACACCCCTTATTAACAAGGGTGCCTGAACGATGCACATTTGTATACCTAACCCTTAACTGTACCCCACAAAAAAAATGTAAATAATAAATATGTGATAAAATATGACATAGTCATTAAATTAGATATGAAAATTAAAGATATGGAAAATTGTCAAAGATCAGTTATGTGAAAAAAGTAAGCTACAAAATATTAGGTACATTATGAATTTATTTTTGTGAAAAAAAAGTAAGTATATATAGAACAAAGACTTAAAAGTAAAATCCAAATGTCAATATCATTCACATTGAAAGGTATGGGCAATATGTATTTCCTTCTTTTTCTGTATCAGATAAAATTCTGCTATAATTCTGGACTTGAATAGTAATAGTCAATGAAAAGTCTCAATTAGTGGCATGCTAAATTGAATCTATTTGAAATGTAGGGCAAGAAAGGAAATGTTTAAAGATGTTAATGACCAATATGCCTTTATCCAGTTTAAATCATCACTTGAATCTGCAAAACAAAAGAAATACAGAGACCAGAACAAATGCTTATTATGTTTCTAAAACTTAAAATAAATCAGCATATAAATAACTATAACCGATTGTAGAGAAATCCTGAGAATACTCACTTTATCTCCAATCCAGCTTTCAGACAAACAGTAACAACCACATACTGCATGAGGTGAGATGGGAAAATATATTAGAAACTGTCATTAGAATCCACATCACATCTCTCCTTTCCTGAACTTCCACCTCAGTTCTCTGTCTGGTGGATTCTGATACCACAAAGTTGCTAAGCATTCTGCTAGGTGTTAGTTCTGGGCAGGATGCAGTGCTTTCAATAAATATGCCATACTTAGAAATTTTTTGACATATGACTCAAATCAGTGCTTATGCCATAAGCTCTTATATATTTACATTCTCTAAAAATAGCGTAGAAGATGTGATTATATTTAGAAATCTAAATGCTATTGATTAAAAATACAGTTGGGCAGAACAAATTGAAATCATTATAAATCAAAGATTGTCTTCATTATTCTTGACCTTTTCATTTCTGTATATATTTTAGAAATAGCTCAACAAGACTCTGGGACTTTTGATTGGGATTATAATAAATCTATACATCCATTTGAAGAGAGTTGATCTCCTTATAGTATTTAGCCTTCCAGTCAATGAACATGGGATATTTCTCCATTTAGATTTCTTAATATCTCCAATAGAGTTTTATAAATTTTCTCAAAGAAGTCTTAAAAACATTATTGTTAGATTTATTCATTTTCTCTGTATGTTTGATACTACTGTAAAATGATATTTTAAAAAATTTTATAAATATTTAAATCTTCTAAATATTTATTGCTGGTATATTGAAATATAATTAATTTTTAAATATCAGTATACAGCAAACTGCCAACTTCTTTTTATTAATTACAATATCTTATCTATAGAATATTTTCTATGTACATTCTCACATCATCTGAGATTTAAAACAGACTTTTTGCTTTTTCAAAGTCTACATATGCAGGTGGTCCTCTATATCTGCGGGTTCCACATTTGTGTATTCAACTAACCACAGATAAAAAATATTTGGAAGAAAAAAAGGATGGTTGTGTTTGTACTGAACATATGTGAACTTTTTCCTTGTCATTATTTTTTAACTATTTACATGACATGTACATTGTATTAGGTATTATCAGGATCCTAGAAATTATTTAAAGTATATGAGAAGATATACATAGATTATAAGTGGATTCTGATATACACAGGGGTCTTGGAACAATCTCCTACTGATACTGAAGGACAACTGTGCTTTTTATTGTATCTTCTTGTCTTATTGCTCTGATTAGTAACTCCACTACAGTGTTGAAGAGAGATGATGATAATAATATGCATCTTTGCCTTATTCCCAGTCTCAAAGAGAACGCTTTCAGTGTTTCATTAAGTATGATTTTGTTGCAAGGTCGGTTCTCGAGCAACAACAGACAAGTTGAAAATCATACTTTTGAAACAGTCTTTGATTATATACATTTCTGTAGTTCCAGTATCAACAAACTAGCAAGCGTTTGCCATCATCTAAGCTATTCCAAAACCCTTTTACCTTAAAGATTTCCAGAGACCAGACCTACCTACCCCTCCAAGTTCATCTTTGTCATTACCCAGGGCCCCCCTTGCCAATGCACAGTTTGCACTGCGCTCCAGTTCCACTGACTTCTTTCACTTCCCTGCAAACACCAGGGCTGACATCCTCTTATTGGAGGTTTACTCCATTTCCCTGGGGACCATTTTTGGGCTTAGCGTTTTCCTCCAACTCATTAACATTGAGACCAGTATGTTGGGAGAGGTGGGTTAGTAACCTCATTGTGCTGAGCCGGCCGGCCGGCTTTATTTCTTCTCTGGCATCACATTTTGAGGTTTTCAGCCTTGGTCTAGTCCCCTTCCCTTTCAAAGTTACTACGGTAAATTATCGAGATACAATTTTTTTGTTGTTGGTTTTACTATTCTGGTTATATATTTTTAAGCCTTAGGAGATTGAGATTCAGTGAGATCAGTTTACTCTGGCATCTTATCTAGGTGTCTCTTGCTTGAATGTATGTATATATTTAAAGTTCTCCATATATTTAGAAACTCTTTAACCTATGGGTAAAATCAATGCTTATGTCATAAGCTCTTACATTTACATTCTTTATAAATAGCATAGAAGATTTGATTGTACCTAGAAAGTCAAGTGCGATCTCTCTAGGATGTAATTTTTATGAGTACTTGGTTAGATGTACCACTGTATGTTCAACACGCAACAGTGTTTTGCATATTGCAGGTCTCAACAAATATTAATAAACAAATGAAATAAACAAACAGAATCCTATCTGATTATATTTTTTCCTGGGGTTGGGAAAAGTGTAAGGCCTAACAAGGTGGAGAGGTTTAAAAAAGAAGGAAACATGTTCTATGCACATGTCCAAATAAACAATCAAATAACACTGCCTGACCACATTTGATGTTCAAGGATACATAATGTAGAGTTAAGTGCACAATAAATAACATAAAATAATCAAGATAACCAGTTAAAGTAAAAAAAAAAAAAGGCAATATGCCAATAAATTGTTTTTTTATGTAGAAAAGAACAAGGGAAGAAATGGTTTACGATACGTTGTTAAGTGAAAAAAGAAAAGCATGCAGAGAAGTATGTTTCTACTTGCAAACAAAAGGGAAAACACACAACTGAATATGAATTCACAATTCTTAGAATTAAGAATAAGAAGCTACCACAGTAGTTGCAGACACAAAACGCAGATGCCAGGAAGAAAAATCTCACTGTATTTAATGACACAATATTCAAATACAGAATATATATCGACAGAACAAAATGCCATGAGAAGTGAAAATGTAAAACTGGGAAAATATTTTGTAAAACACATAAGAAAAAATGAAAGAATATCCTTAACATACAAATAATGGTTATTAATTAATAAGAAAAAAACCCAACCGCCCAATAGAACAATTGGTAAAGGAAATTGAGAAGCAGTTCACAGAAAGAGAAAAGATAATGATTTTGAACCTTACGCAAATATGCTTATCCCTAAAGCAAAAAGCGCAATAGGATGTCACTTCACCTAATGGATCAAAAATTGTGATAAGAACACTGCCTGTGGGCACTTGGGAAACTGACATTATCATCACTAAATTTGGGTAACCTCTTTAAAGGACTACTTAGTAATGTCCTCCAAAATTCACAATAGACGCTGATCCAGCAATGATACATCTAGACATTTATCCTACAGATATACTTACTCTTAAGTTTAAAGAATAGTCTTTGCCACATTGTTTATAATGGCGAAGAACCAAAAACAACCAGGAGACTTGTTAAATAAACAATGGTAAGTTATTCACACAAGCAGTCCTGAAAGAAGATGAAGTAGATATTTATGGGCTGATTTGTAACCATCATCAAGGCACATTGTGTAATGAAAAAACAAGATATACCAGACTATTCCCTTATACAAAAAAAAGGGAGGGTAGAGAAGTAGGTAACATACATTTGTATTTTTCTATAATTTCTACATTTCACATTTTTAGAAATGTATAGGAGCTATCACTACAATAATTTCTTCTTAGAAAAGGTATTGAAGTGTGAGAGAGACCAAAAATTCATGAGATACTGTATTATAATTCTTGAATTTTTCTACTAAAAGTTAGCATAAGTGATTTAATGCACACAAATGATCTTACCGTAAAAATAACATTCCAAGAAACAAATAGTCTGTAGTATAACCACGTTGTAAGACAGTATATAAAAAATAGAAAAGTCATTTTTTAACCTTTATAGAGTCTGAAACTTAGACTTTGGGTTTATTTTTACAAAAAAAAACACCCCATACTGGACTCCAAAAAAATGTATCAATTATTGGTCAAATTTCTGAATTTCTGTCAGTGACAACAATGCTTTCTTTGCTGGTCACAGTTGTGACTTTTTTCTACCTCTTACTCTATCCAAAGATACATTTTTAAAAAATGAATAAATCACAAGGAATACATGAAGGTGATTATTAAACCAGGTTTCATATGCATCTAAACCACCAGTCAGAATCTGTACATTGAAAGTCCAAACAGTCCAATGAGCAAAGCTAAGTAACAAGGCTGGCATTTTAAGAATTTTGTTCACATTTTTCACACTATTCCCTTTCTAATATTACTAAAATAATAACCCCAACAGATCATTTGAAACTATTATATAATTCCATTATTCTCCTCAACTATTGCTAAGTCTGCTGTAAAACTTAGAATTTCATCCTATATTAAGGATCAATACTATTTCAAGATTAGGATGATTTCTTCAGATCTTCTTTACACTTAAATTTCAAATACATGTTGATGGTCTCTGGTCCTGGCTGATAGGGAAATTTTGGATAGGGAAATTTTGGAGTGCAAATTCCTGACCCTAATGCCTATTCAGATAGTATACTGGGTGAGAACCCATTAAAATACTCGAGGCTTATACCCTTTCCTAAAACTATATGCAATGGAATATTTAGGGTATCTGACTGAAGATAACTACAGATAAATATGTGAATTGGGTTAGATCAGCTGGGAGAATGATAATCATGGTTCTGAACCGGGCATTGACCTAAACTTGGATAGTTTTATTGGGAGTAGGATAATAGTATAGATGAGAATGATATTATAATTGACTTTCTAGTCAATTCCCCTCTTTCTAGGGAAGAAACTACTACATAGGAAGGCAATGTTAGGAATTTGCAAGCTATGTTGGGACAGAAGGAAAACTTCCAGTAGTGTGAAAGAAATTCCTTTCCTTCTAGATATCATACAAAGTCAACAATATAAACAGAGAAAACCTCCACAAAATCTGTGTTCTGGAAACAAAAAGACAAAACAAATCCACAGACTCAGAAAGCTCATGAGAGCATCCAAGCAGCTAAGGTGGGCACAGAGGCTGTGCTTGGTAAGTGAAAGCTCTCTCATGTAAAATAAATAACAAGCTAGCTCAGAGCAGCAGGTCTCAGAAGACATCAGCAAAAATACACTTCAAACAGCCGGGGCAGAAAAATCTAACTATAGTTGACCTTTGAACAATACAGGCTCGACCCATGTGGGTCTACTTATATGTGGGTTTTCCTCTTCTACCATCCCTGAGACAGCAAGATCAACCCCTCCCCCTCCTCTTCCTCAGCCTACTCAACATGAAGACAGAGAAGACTGAGACCCTTATAATGATCACTTCCACGTGATGAGTAGTAAATCTTTCTCAATCTTACGATTTTTAAAGAACATGTTCTTTTCTCTAGTTTACTTTTTTGTTAAAAAACAGTATATAACACATATGACATATAAAATATGTGTCAATCAACTGTTTATGTATCAGTGAGACTTCCAGGCAACAATAGGAAGTAGTTAAGGCTGTTAGTAGTTAAGTTTTTGGAAAGTCAGAAGTTATACCCAGATTTTTGACTGCACAGCGATTGGCGCCCCAACCCTTGCAATGTTCAAGGGTCAACTGTAGTTGCATGATGAACAATATAAAAGAGAACATAGCACCCATAAAAAAAGACTATAAGAACAATGGAAGAAAGTTCTATTTCATGGCTTGCATGCTTATTATTTGCTATACTATAAATGTATATTTTATGTATAAATTATGCTTTATTTATTTGTTTTTAGTCAGTCTCACTCTGCCGCCAAGGCTGGTGTGCGGTGGGACTCCCACGGCCACTGCAGCCTTGACCTGCTGGGCTCAGGCGATCCTTCCAATTTAGCCTTCCAAGTAGCTGGAACCACAGGCATGTGTCACCATGCCTGGCTAATTTTTTATTTATTTATTGTAGAGACAAGGTCTCACCAAATTGCCCAGAATGGTCTCGAACCCTTGGGCTTAGGCAATCAATCCTCTTACCTCCGCCTCCCAAAGTGCTGGGATTACAGGCATAAGCCACTGTGCCCGGCTAAATTATGTTTTTAAATGATTTAAAAGCAAATGGGTGGGAAAAAAGTAGGAAAACTTATCAGATAAAAATACAAGAAAATATCGCAATAAAACCCTATTATAGCCAGATGGCAAAGAAATAACTGGACAAGCCAGAGTAAAAAGACTTGTGATTTTATATATTTAACTGTAGAATTAAGACCAAAAAAACAAATGTGGTGTTAAAATAGTCATAATTATATGTGAAGATACAGGTGAGGTAGATGAGAGGCAGAGTAAGTTTGCAGATGGTCTCACCTATAACAATTGCAAGTCAAAGCTTACAAATCAAGAAATAAAATCCTAAGTATACTTAACAGAATGAAGATATGCCATGTTCAAGATCACAGGATACTGAAGGAAAAGGGAGAAGGAAGGAAGAGAAATATGATAGTTTATTATTACTTAGATGAGGAAACAAATGGATATGTCTAAAGAAATAGAGCACTGTTTATACAGACTTACAATATGAAATTCAAACCTTCCTGAATATCAGAATATACACAAAAAACAAGGAAAACCAATGACATCATTAAAGATTAGAAAAGATATTAAAACAAGAAATGCAAAGTCATATGAGCTATCCCAAAAGAAAACTTTTTATTTAAAAAAATAAGTTTCAGATTGAATTTCAAAATAATACCCAATTCTATCTATATATAAGCAACACACCTAAAAAAAAAAAAAAAAGTAATTCATAAAGTTTGAAAAATACAGGACGGTCAAGGAAAATACAAACTGAAAGCATGATACATGATTTTAACACTAGTTAAGCAGAAATTGAGGCCAAAAATAATGAAACAAGAAGGGCACATTGTAAAGCAAATTGGTACAAGTTATAATAAATATTAAACAGGAGCACTGGTGCAACAAATGACAAGCATTTCTACATCACAAATTGTGAGAAGCAAAAAAGAAAAATACAATAATAGTAGAAGAGTTTCACTCACTTTTCTCTGTCCATGAAAGTTCAAAAGACAAAAATAAGCATGACCATGCTCTCTTCCATAAAAAAAAGTAACAGGGCTTTCCCTACTGCCATAATCAATTAGAAAATTGGCCAATATATATGAAAAAACTTTTTTCAGACATTGGGTAAAAGACAAGACTTTGGTTCCTGAAAGAAGGGTAAAAAAATAGGTGAGTTTTGCCATTGTTCTTGCTTCATACCTAAAAGGAATTTCTGGATGACTATGCAGGGAGAAAGAACCCAAAGAGAGCTCAACATTTTTGCTGAGTTAATGAGAGAGATTGGACTTTAGAAAGGCTGTGGTGGCTGGAATTTGCAGAACAGAATATGGAAACTATTCAGAAAATAGTCTCCAGAAATTCACAGAGGAGTCTTCATAAGTCCTTAGCTGAATGCCAATCTGCATACGTGTACTGAGAAATTCCACAAGGCCAGCAAAGAGCTATGATCATGAAAAAAAAATTACCACAAAACAGCTGGCTGAAAAATGGTCAGATCTGTGAGTTGCTCAAAATTTCATAAGCCAAAGTGAAAAGATCTTGTTCAATAGTATGACACATTCAGTATAGACCCAAGAGGAAATAACCTTAGTTGAGGATCTCAATTTTTCCTAGAGTAAAGGATACATTAGAATCAACTTTAAAAAGAAGAAAAACAAGTCTTGAGAGGATCACATGGGTCCTCGGGCAATTGCCTACATCAAAAAAACCCAACTGTTTAAATGTATGCAAAAATATCAACAAGCAACATAAAATTCATAATGTCTAGCATCCAATATAAAATTATCACATGTAAAAAAAAGAGGAAAATATATGATCTACAAGCAAAAGAAAACTGGCAATATAAACCAATTCAGAATTAATAGAGATGTTAGAATCAGCAGAAAAGTCTTTAAGGAACTACTGCAAAGATACTTAAGGATTTGAAAATAAATACGAACATAATGAGAAGGGAAATGAAAGATATGAAGAAGAACAAAACAGAATTTCTAGAGATAAAAAAAATAAACACATGAAAGAAAAATACCACTAAATTGTGCTTTACAGCAGAGACACTGCTAAATAAAAACACAGTGAACTTTAAAAACATGGCAAAAGAAACTAAAAGTGAATCAAAAAGATAGTATAAATGAATAGCGATATGGGAACTAATAAGTGTAGTTACATAAGTATACTTGGAGTCCCAGAAGAAGAGGAAAAAGAAAAAGGCAAAAGAAATGATGAGCAAAATTTTTCCAAATTTGTTGAAAACTTTTAGCAATTTTAGGAAGGATAAATCCAAATCAAACCATACATTAAGCCAAATTAAAACCAAATTGCTGAAAATCAGTGATAATGAGAACAATCTTAAAATCACAGAGAGATAGAAAATATTCTACTGAGGAAAGAATATAAGAATTATCATAGACTTCTCAACAAAATACTACAAACCAGAAGACAAAGAACTGACACTAAAAGTATTGAAGGAAATGAACTATCAATCTAAAATTATATACACAGTAAGAATACTTTTTTATCAAAAAATAAAGGCAAAGTAATGACTTTTTCACAAATAGAATTTTTTAAAATATTCATTTGCTTTCAATTTAAGAGGAATGTAAATTTGCTTTAAATGCATATGTTAGAAATGAAGAAAGATATAGGGCAGACATGGTGGCTCTTGTCTGTATTCCCAACATTCTGGGAGACAGAGATGGAAGGACTGCTTGAGCCCAGGCATTCAAGACCAGCCTTAGCAACACAGTGAGAGCTTGTCTCTACAAAAAAATAAAAATAATTAGCCAGGTGTGTTGGCATGTGCCTGTAGTCCTAGCGACTTGGGAGGCTAAAGCTCAAAAGGATCACCTGAGCTCGGAAAATCAAGGCTGTGGTGTGCTGTGATCATACCATTGCCCTTTGACCTGGGCAATGGAGTGAGACCCTGGTTCAAAAAATTTTTAAAAAAGAAGAAGAAGAAGAAGAAGAAAAGATGCAAAATCAATGACAATCTTCTAGTTTTCACAAGCTGGAAAAAGAACAACTGAACAACAATTAAATAAAAGAATAGAAAATAATAAAAGTAGAAATGAATAAAATAGAAAACAGGCAAACAGTATATAAAATCAAGGAAGCAAAAAAATTGGTCTTTTGAAGCTATCAATAAATTGATAAATATCTGCATGATCAAGACAGAAAAGGAAGAAAGAGAGAAGTCAAAATTACCATTATCAGAAATGCAAAAGAAGATATCACGACTTAACAGTACAATGAATGTAGATAAAACATGGATAAAAATAGCACATTTCTTAAAAGACACAAATACGGCCCAGCAAAGAGCAACGATCATGAAAAAAAATGACCACAAAATAAACAAATGGATTCAGTAAAAAATCTGAATACTCCTATATCTGCTAAAAATATATATATTTATAATTAAAAACTTTCTCACAAGACTCTAGGCCCAGTTGACTTCATCAGCAAATTCTATCAAGTATTTATGAAAGAAACATTAATACCACACAAACTTTTCTCAGAAAACTGAGAAGTAGAAAATGCTTCCTGATTCAATTTAAAAAGCAAGTACTATGCTAAGCTAATTAAAAAATCCAGACAAAGAATATAAAAGTCAGACCAATGTCCATCATGAACATAGATGTAGAAATCCTTAGCAAAATAACCAATTCAAAATTAGTAGCATATAACAAAACATAATACATCATGACACATATAGGGAATTATTCCAGGAATGCATGTTGGGTTACTATTCAAAAAACAAAGAAAATAATTCATTATATTTGCAGAACAAAGACGAAAACTGTGATCACTTTAATAGATGCATTAAAAATCTTTTGATCAAATCCAAAATCTACTCATGATAAACATCGTCAGCAAACTAGAAATAAAGAGAAACTTCTTTGGCATGATAACGGGCATCTATGAAAAAACTTCTATTATAATTAAAGGTAAAAGGAATCATTCTTTCCTCACAAGATTAGGAAAGGTGCAGACATGTGCATACTCATTACTTTTTATTTTTTTAAGTGGGATTTATTAAGAGGACAGAAAAGCTCCCACTAGTGGGAGGGGACCTGAAGTGGTTGCCCCACATTCACTACTTCTATCTAACATTGTATTGGAGGTCCTAACCTGATCTTGTTTGTTGAGATCTGGCAATTAAGTTCACAAACTTGCCATGTGAGCTTACATTGGCAGCACTGTACAAATATCACCCTCCCTACTCACCTGATCTGGCTCCCAATTACTTTTTTTATTTATCCGAAGATAAAGGAAATATTGAAAGGAAGATATTGGATGACATTCAGGGCATCAAGGGTAATATGATAATAGCTCTGATGACATTCCGAAAAAAGAGTTCCAAGATTACTTTGACAGGTAGACTAGGCACTGGCATCAGTGCATAGCTTCTCAAGGGGAATCCTTCAAAGGTGACTGTAGTGATATTCAGCAATGAGGTACGGAGCAGTTTTTACAGAATGAGTTCATGAACTTAATTGTCGGAACTTGGATAACTTCAATGAATTGTTTTTACAAAAATACCAAGGTAATTCATGAGAAAAGCTTACTCTTTTCAACAAAACATACCCTAATTGGGCATCCATGTGCAAAAAACAAACCTCTACCCTTATATCACATCATAAACAAAGATTAATTCAAAATAAATTAAAAACTTAAATGTAAAACCTAAAATTAGACAACTTGTAGAGGAAAACAGTACTTAATCTATGTAACCTTAGAAAAAGCAATGGCTTCTTAAGACAAAAAGGAAAGTGGAGACCATAAAAATTTTTGATAAGTTGTACAGAGAATTTAAAGCTTGTGATTTTCATGATAAACTAAGACAATTATAGTCAAACCACAGATTAGGGGGAAAAAAAATCAAAATTTATACTTGACAAAGGACTTGTATCCAGAAAGAACTCTTACAACTCTACTCGAAGATAAACAATTCAATTAAAAATGGACAAAATGTTTGACAATTTAGTTTCCTGAGAAGGTATATAAATGGCAAATAGGGCAAAAGGGCAAGATGGCGACGGGGCAACCCGGTCTGTGAAGCCCTCTGCAAAGGAGATCTGCAGTGGGTCTCTGACTCTTGCCCCAGGGGGCTGCGGACCCCAACATCGCAGCCTGCTCTTCATACGGAGCTCGTTGCCACCGCTGGGGCATCACAACGGACTGGACAGTCACTGCGGCGCAAACAGTGGCACTGCCACCGCCGCTGCTACCACGGCCTCCGTGACAGCCGTAGCACATCACACCACCCGGGCCCAAGGCGATCCACTTCAAACCCCTTCAGGAAAGATCTGCTGGGATCGCTGCCACTTCTCCTGCTACCGAGAAGTCCTGCCCGCCCACCATAAGTCTCCTGTTGTCTGCCCTGATGCAGGCAGCCATATTGTTCCTGTCCGGCCCCACCCCCTCTGGGGCGAGCAGCTGAGATAGCACCATCTGCTGGCGATTCAAGGTAACAACACCGAAATGGGAGAAACAAGCTTGATAAAGACATAGACCAGAGTGCTGAACAGAGGGTAATCTGAACTGTCCTTCACAGCAGACCAGGGGCAACTGACCCTAACTGCAAACTAATTTACCTGCTTGAAAAGAAAGCGAAAAATCAGACCTGAAAGGACATTGGACTTAAACAAAATGTCTGAGTGTGCTTCATTAATTCTATTAGTTTAATTACTTAATTCTATTCCTACTGTATTGTTCCCTTTTTTCTTTTTTTCCTTTCCCTTTTCTTCTCTCTGTAAACCATATCTTTGTATAGAGGAACAGCACACTAATAAGGTGGTTGGTTAGCTTGTATTTGAGCATCACTATATGTTTTACTTTTATTTTTTATTTTTTGTATGAGAGTTGGTTTGTAGCTGTGGTCTATTGTTTTTATCTGTTTCAGTATAGGCCTCTCTCTCTATTTATTGGCACACACATTTGTTTCCCCCCTTACTCCTCTATCTCTCCACTCCCCTCTTCAACCCACTATCTGCTCCATTCTCTTCCCTCTGCTAACCACGTTTTATTTCAGGGAGTAAACCTACAGCCCCACTGCATGGACAGATTCGAGGGCAGTGGGAAGTGGGTTCCACATTATCCACACACCTGTCAGCAAATACCAGGACCTACAGACAGATTTTGAATCGCAGCTCCCCTCTTAAGTAAATCTCAAAACTGCAAAAAGGACCACCTCCAACCTACAGTGCAACTCCAGAATTGAACAAAGTAAGAGGACATACATAAAGAATGGGAGATTGAACAAACAGAAGTAAAACCAATTCCTTTACCCCTGGATAACAGAATTAAAGAAGACGGTGATGTGGAGGGAAGGAAAAAGTAGGGAGGGGAAAAAACTGCACAAATGAAGAAAAACCAAAAGAGGAATATAGGTCTCACACAGACCCCTGGGAAATCAGACACTGAGAAAACAGATTCTGGAACACAAACAATGAAGAGCCCCCAGAATGACAGGTTACATGCAACAAACCCAGATATCAAGACATTAATGGAGAGAATTTAAAAAATTGAGGAGAGACAAGAGGAAAATAGGAAGGAGCTGATGTCAGGAACGACAGTAGTAAAGAATACTGTGGTGGAAATGAACAACAGACTAATAAGCATGGAAAGCAGAATCAGCCAAGCAGAAGAAAGAATCTCAGAACTCGAAGACCAAAACACAGAACTAACCCAAACTGTCAAAAACATAAAAAAGAAGCTCAAAAAGACAGAACAAAACCTACAAGAGATGAATGATCACTTCAAGAGACCAAACCTAAGAGTAATTGGGCTTCCTGAGACAGAGAGAGAAACAGAAGCCACACCGGAACAAACATTTCATGAAATCATTCAAGAAAACTTCCCTCATCTCATTAAGGATGAAAAAATTCAAACACAAGAGATTCAGAGCACCCCTGCAAGACAACAAATGAGAAGACCAACTCCCAGACACATAATAATTCACCTAAACAAAGTAGCTATAAAAGGAAAATTCCCAAAGGCAGCAAGAGAAAAAGGCCAGACTACCTACCAGGGAAAGCCAATTAGAATAGCAGCAGATTTATCTACAGAAACCCTTCAGGCCAGGAGAGCCTGGAGTCCTATCTTCAAAGTTCTAAAAGAGAAACAATTTCAACCAAAAATAACCTACCCAGCCAAACTAAGCTTCATTAGTGAGGGAGAATTGAAATCTTTTCCAGATATCCAATCCCTAAGAACCTACGCTGCCACCAGGCCACCTCTACAAGAAACACTTAAGAAAGTACTGAACACAGAAGAAAAAGAAAAAAGAACAACAACATTCTTCACAAGAGTACAGGCAAAAGATTAAAAACACACATGAACCAACTCCGAAACCCAAAGAAAGACAACAAACAAACAGGAACAACTCTGTAAAAACCTTATGACAGGGATCAACTCTTGCATTTCAATTATTAGCCTAAATGTGAACAGACTAAATGCACCACTGAAAAGATATAGAATGGCAAAATGGTTAAAATATCATCAGGCAACAATCTATTGCCTTCAAGAGACTCACCTCACTAGAAAGGACACCCACAGACTCAAAGTAAGAGGATGGGAAACAAACTTTCAGGCGAATGGAATACAAAAGAAAGGAGGAGTAGCAATCTTAATTTCAGACAAAATACCCTTCAAGCTATTAAAAATCAAAAAAGATACAGAAGGCCACTACATAATGATAAAAGGCTCAATCCATCAAGAAATATCTATCCTAAACATATATGCACCCAACATAGGTGCACCAACTTTCATAAAGCAACTTCTTGGAAAACTAAAGAAATATATTGACTCTAACACTATCAAAACTGGGGACTTTAATACCCCACTCACAACCCTAGACAGATCATCTGGACAAAAAATCAGCAAGGAGATCCAGAACCTCAATGTGACTTTGGACCAAATGGACTTAATTGATACCTACAGAACACTCCATCCAAAGACCACAGAATACACATTCTACTCATCACCATATGGAACATATTCTAAGATCAACCACATACTTGGCCATAAATCAAGCATAAGCAAATTTAAAAGGACTGAAATTCTACCAAGCACCTTCTTGGACCACAGTGGAATAAAAATAAACATTGACACCAACAAAGTCCCCCCAAAACCCACAAAGACATGGACACTAAACAGCATGATGCTAAACAACTGGGTCAATGATGAAATCAAAACAGAGATCAAAAGATACCTGGAAACAAATGAAAATGAAGAAACATCTTACCAAAATCTCTGGGATGCCCTGAAAGCTGTAGTAAGAGGGGGATTTATATCCCTACAAACACACATGAAGAAAATGGAAGGAACAGAAACTCACAACCTAACAAGCCACCTAAAGAAGCTGGAAAATCAAGACCACAAAAACCCTAATTTCAGCAGAAGAATCCAGATCACCAAAATAAAAGCCCAAATCCAGGACATAGAAGACAAAAAGATAATACAAAAAATCAGTGAAACAAAAAGCTGGTTCTTTGAAAGGATAAACAAGATTGATGGTCCCCTAACTAGACTGACCAAGAAAAAAATGAGAAAAAACCCAAATAAGCACAATCAGAAGCATAAAAGATGAAGTCACATCTGACCCTGAATGCAAAAGATCATTAGAGAATACTACGTACACTTGTATGGAAACAAACTTGAAAACCTTAAGGAAATGGAGGACTTTCTGACATCACACAAGCTACCTAGGTTGTAACAAGAAGAAATTGAGACCCTAAATAGACCAATAACAATCAAGGAAATCGACTACGTAATAAGAAAACTTCTTACCAAAAAAAACCCTGGTCCAGATGGCTTTCCAGCAGAATTCTACAAGACATTTAAGAAGGAGCTGATACCAATCCTACTGAAAGTATTCCAGGTGATTGAAAAAGATGGAACTCTCTCCAAATCATTTTACAAAAGCCAACATCACATTGATACCCAAGCCAGGTAAAGATCCAACAAAGAAAGAGAACTACAGGCCAATATCTTTGATGAACATAGATGCTAAAATTCTCAACAAGATCCTAGCAAACTGGATTCAGCAATACATCTCAAAAATCATCCACCATGACCAAGTAGGCTTCATTCCTGGGATGCAAGGCTGGTTCAACATTCGTAAAACCATAAATGTAATTAAATCCATCAATAGACGTCAAAACAAAAACCACATGATCATATCATTAGATGCAGAAAAAGCTTTTGATAAAATCCATCATCCCTTCTTGATAAAAACTCTTGAACATCTAGGTATATGGGGAACATACCTCAAAATAGTAAAAGCCATCTACGAGAAACCCACAGCCCACATACTCCTAAATGGACAAAAATTGGAACCAATTCCCCTGAAAACTGGAACTAGACAAGGATGCCCACTCTCACCCCTCCTGTTCAACATAGTATTGGAAGTCCTGGCTAGAGCAATCCGAGAAGAGGAGGCAATCAGAGGTATTCAAATAGGAAAAACGGAAGTCAAGTTATCTCTCTATGCAGATGATATGATTGTGTACCTTGAAAACCCAAGAGAATCTGTCAAAAGCCTCCTTACATTGATAAAGGCCTTTGGCAAAGTCTCAGGATACAAAATAAATGTACAAAAGACAATCACAGTTCTCTACACCAATAATAAACAAACAGAACCCAAATAAAAAACATAATTCCATTCACAATAGCCACAAAAAAAATGAAATACCTTGGCATCTTCCTAACCAGAGATGTGAAAGACCTTTACAATGAAAACTACAAAACACTGCTCAAAGAAATCAAAGCTGACATGAACAAGTGGAAAAACATCCCTTGCTCATGGATTGGAAGAATCAACATTGTGAAGATGTCCATCTTACCTAAGGTAATCTACAAATTCAATGCAATACCCATTAAATTACCAACAACATACTTCTCAGACTTAGAAAAAACAACACAGGAATTCATATGGAAACACAAACATCCAAGAATAGCCAGAACAATCCTCAGCAAAAAAAAACAAAGCAGGTGGTATCACAATACCAGACTTCAAACTTTACTATAAAGCTACAATCATCAAAACAGCTTGGTATTGGCACAGGAACAGGCATATAGATCAATGGAATAGAATTGAGATTCCAGAAGCAAAACTTCAATTTCTCAACTAACTCATCTTTAACAAAGCCCCCACCACCTACCACTGGGGAGAGGAGAACCTATTCAGTAAATGGTGCTGGGAAAACTGGCTGACCACATGCAGAAGATTGAAACAGGACCCCTATCTATCCCCATGCACAAAGGTTAACTCCAAATGGATCAGAGACCTAAATGTAAAACCTCAAACCATAAGAACCTTAGAAAAGGAAGGAAATACCCTCATGGGAATCGGAACTGGCATCCAATTCCTGAACAAAACCCAAAACCCACAGGCCATAAGAGAGAAGATAGACAAGTGGGACCTTATTAAACTGACAAGCTTCTGCAAAGCCAAAGAAACCATCAAGAGAGCAGGGAGACAGCCTACAGACTGGGAAAAAGTATTTGCCAACTCCAGGTCTGACAAAGGCTTAACATCCTGGATCTACAAGGAACTGAAACGTACTGAAAAGAAGAAAACAAACAACCCCATTATAAAATGGGCAAAAGATATGAACAGACACATCACAAAAGAAGATATCCAAGTAGCCAACAAACACATGAAGAAATGCTCCACCTCACTAATCACCAGGGAGATGCAAATCAAAACCACACTGAGATACCACCTAACTCCAGTCAGAATGGCAATTATCAACAACTCAAAAATAACAGCTGCTGGAGAGGGTGTGGTGAAAAGGGAACACTTCTACACTGTTGGTGGGAGTGTAAACTAGTACAACCTCTGTGGAAAGCAGTGTGGCGATTCCTAAAAGCTCTAAAAATCGACCTTCCATATGACCCCGCAATCCCCCTACTGGGAATATACCCTGAAGAACTCAAATCACTCTATAAAAAAGATACCTGCACACGTATGTTTATCGCAGCGTTGTTCACAATAGCAAGAACCTGGAAACAACCATGCTGCCCATCAAAAGAGGACTGCATTAAAAAAATGTGGTACATATACACGATGGAATACTACGCAGCCATAAAAAAGAACAAAATCATGAATTTCGCAGCAACCTGGATGGAACTAGAGTCTATAATACTGAGTGACCTCTCACAGAAACAAAGATCCAAGTATCACATGTTCTCACTCATATAATGGACCTTGAACATCCAATGTAATACTATAAGAAAATGACTGACGGTACTGGGAAACTATGGGGGGTAGGGGGATGGGATTAACAGTAGCAAATATCTGTCTGGGGATGGGAAAACACCTCTTATCAACAGGGTGCCTGAATGAAATGTAATTGTACACCTAACCCTTAACTGTACCCCACAAAATCATAATAAAAAATATTGATTAATAAAAAAAATAAATAAATAAATGGCAAATAATCACAGAAAGAGAGGCTCTATGTTATTATCAAAAAAATGCAAAAAATAATCACAAAGATTGGGTATAATATTTTACTGATGTCATAAACAGTAAGTGATACATAATAAAACATATTCATATTGAATTTTTAACTCAAGATTATTTAAAAATAAACAGTTGACCATACATTTAAAATTATAGTCTCTGATTTCCCTATATTCAAATTGCAAATGGTCCTCCCAAGGGATTAGCTTCTGTAGTCTAAAATGTTTCCCAGACCTTTCTGGGATGGGTCTGATCGTCAGTCTTAACTCTTCCTGTTTCTACTTTTTTTCTTTTACTACCACAGCTATTAGAGACACCTGCTGCCAGAACTTGCACCTGACTACCACAATCTCTGAGAACTCCAAAAGGGTAAAAAAACATTGGTAAGCAATTCAGAGAGAAAATGCATCCCAAATTCCAAATAATTTTTAAATGACTTTTTAGAATATAATCTTTTCATTAACTGTCTATCACCAGAAATATAATTAACGCTATAGAATACAAAGGATATTGAAGTACTGTAAGCAATGCAAACATTTTTTAAATACTGAAAGTTACCATTTCTTGCTTATTTCTCCTTCTGGAATCTTCTGAAGAGCTTCATATGCTACTGATGCCTGTGGCCTAATGGCAGATATTGTGATTTCATTGGTATTGGGTGTGGCCTGGGCTTTGAAATTTTAAGAAATTTCTAGGTGATTCCGGTTTACAGACAAGTTTAGGAACTACTGGGCCAGCAAATGGTATAAAGATGATGAACCTGTCGTTGTTATTTCCCTGATTTCTGTCAAGCTATTTGAATCATTTGGTATTACACCAAGTATTAGGCTCCACTCGTTACCGGCAAATTGTTTTCATCAGTGTTCTGGGGCATAAACTGCTTAGTAATGTAATCCAATACAATTCAGGCAGGAGTAGTTTTGAGACACGTTTTTGAGATTTGTTCTCACCTGAGAACTCTTGTGAGCTATCTCTTTCCCTGGTTCTCTCAAAGTTGACCTATGATTTCTCTTGTTGTTCTTAATTAAGAAGAGTTGCCGGGTGTAGTGGTTCACGCCTGTCATCCTAGTACTTTGGGAGATGGAGATGAGAGGATTACCTGAGCCCAGGGGTTTGAGACCAACCTGGGCAACTTGATGAGACCTCATCTCTACAATAAGTCAAAAAATTAGCTGGGCATGTGTCACATGCCTGTGGTTTCAGCTACTTGGAGGGCTGAGGAGGAAGGATCGCCTGAGCCCAGTAGGTTAAGGCTGCGGTGGCTGTGAACCTTCCACTGCACTCCAGCCTGGGTGACAGAGTGAGACTCTGACTCACAGAAAAAAAAGTTACTGTTTTTAAGAACATCCTTAGACTTGAATTTGCCCCCATTATCTTTCAAATAAAGTCATATTTAAAAGAGCTTTAGAGCTTTCTTTTCTTGATACTGTTAGGGTGGTAGTTGCTGGTTTTCTTGACTTGCCTCTCCCAGTATGGAGTCTCTGCTCTACAAGCAAGCTGCGGCAAGGATGTTTAGGGCCCCAGCATTTTTGCTCTGCCATACCTAAGGTAAAGGATTCTTCAGTCCAAGGGACATTCATTGGTTAGAAAAAGGGAGCTCTAACTTCTCAGCAACATTAATCAAAAATTTAACTTTTTCAAATCAGAGTTGGGGGGGGTGGTGAGACATGGTGGTGGCCTACCTATCCTAATGGAATTTGGCAACACTTGATTGAGAACTCAGAGGAGTGGTAGTCCCATACTGTTGACCACACCTGTCTGAAGTAGAACTTTCATCAAGCTGAGTTACAATGGTGGGAGTGGGGGAGTAGATCATGGTTCAAACTCTGAACCATGTTCTTCCTAAGTTGTAATCGATTTGCCTGAAAAAAATGTTTATTTGTCTTCAGCACAATGTACAGGGTTGTGTTCTTAACATTTTGACTCGTTTTGCTTATCTGAGTGGGGACTGAGTCCACAGAGTTCTTTTCACTGCCATTCTGGAAGTGGAACTGAGTCTTCATAAACTTAGGTCTTTGCTATCTTTGCTATCACTTGAAAGTTTCGCTCATTTTTTTTTTTTCCCAATGAATGCCTTGGATAATATCATGGCAGATTCATTATTTTAAATACAGATAAACACATTCAACTCTAGTTCATTATTTTAAATACAAATAAACACATTCAACTTTAGCTCAATTTTTAAAAATTTAAATAAGAGCAAAGTAAAGGATAGGTTGCTAGAAATACCCAGTAAAAAATAAATGTAGTTGTAGAAAAAATACTATATTTTGCATCTTAATTCAAAGCATGTGAATCCACTGCACATCAATAACATACTGCATAAATATATCTCCTAATTTTGAATGTATGACTACCAAAGCCAGCTTAGAGAAAGATGTCACACATAATGTTATTTGGTGAGAAAGGGAGACTTGGTCAAATAATAAGGAATAAGGTTAAATTTCTATATGATCTTGTTAGACTTGTATTACAGTCTCAATTGAAGCATGAAGCTTGGAAAGTGAAAACAAGAAATAAAGTAGACATAAATTCAAACTCAGAAATAGGATGCATCTATTCATCAGAAATGTTGTGTTTTCCATCAGACTCAAGTATTGGTATTAACAACTAACAATAAAAGCACTGGTTCTCCATTCATACATGTCAGAGTCAAAGAGATTGGGTTCTAACGGTTGGCAGTCACTTGTTCAGACTGCAGTCTGTCACACAGAGGAATGCCTAATGTGAGACTGAGCTGAACATTTTTTTTCTAAATTCTATTTTTGAAATAGAATTCCAAAGAACTTCGGTTCTTTCTGTGGACACACACCCACACTCACATAAAAAACATTAACTACAGTGAGAATAGCATACTCCCTGCTAAATATTTCAAACAATAAAGACATTTAAAACAATAAATACCATTCTCCAGCATTTTTGTGGGGAACCAGAAGAGAATGAAAGAGTGGACCACAGCATTTACACAATGAATCCAGAACATCTAGAAGAAAGCAAAGCCAGAATGTCAAGGTGGTACTTGGATCTAAATCTAAAAATATGTGCCATTGTGAAGGACTTTTGCTGTACATAACACACTTACAAAGCTAAAATGTAAATTTAAATCTATTCTACTTTAAATAAGTAATTGTAAAATTATAGGATAAGAGTCTTTTAAAAATAAATTTATTAAATGTAAATGTATATAATTAAAATGTAACATATTTGTCATTTTAAAAAAACCACGAAGGTTTATATTATCCAACAAAATGAAAACAGAAGTAATTTCTTAAAAAAATTTTTCAATTTTTAAATTACACTTTAAATGTGCCATACTTTATATGCTATACCATATTTTATATGCTATATTGTGATCCTTTACATTTATACTCTGACCCTGGCCAAAATAATTTTTAAGAGATCATGTACAATTTTATTAAAGGAAATCTCAATAATATAAAATCTCTGGGCTCAAACTAGGGTGCACATTAGATGAAAAAACTGTAAAAATAAGATGTTTGTTCTTTCCATTTTAAACACACCAATTATTTTCATGCTTGCCAGTGAAACTTACAAATAAAAGACAAGAAAGGAAAAGAATGTGAAAGAAACATATCTGGCCTGTGACCCAGAATTTCCTGAAGCAAGGCAGTTTTTAGAAAAGAATGTAAGAAACCAGTTCGAAAAACAACAATAACAAAAACTCAAAAAAACCAATGTCAGATTTAGACAACCTCATGACTCATGGAACACTGGGTACACTATAGAGTAAGTTCTAGCCTCAAGAGTGGAAAATTATTATCTCCAGACTTAGCACTACTCCTGTCCTGCCTAACAAATCTTAAAATTCATCCTCTAAAGGGTCAAACTGTTTCCAATTAATTTGCTTGTGTTCCAGGGCAAACCTTAAAAATATTTATAGAAATACAAAAATATCCAGCACTTGCCATGGTAAAATTCATATATCAGGCTTCCAATCCAGAATTACCAGATATATAAACGAGTAGGAAAATACTACCCAAAATAAGAAGGGAAGTGAGTCGATTAAATCCAACCCAGCTTTTAGAATTTGCAGACAAGATCTTGAAACAATTACTATAGCTATATTCTCATGTTCAAGAGCTCAGTAAGGGCATGAGAGATATTTTTAAATGCTCCAATAGAAATTCTAAAGATTAAAAACTATAATGTGTGATATGATAAACATACTGGTTGGGAATAATGGCAGATTCAACATGGTAGAAGAGAAAATTCATGGCAGATAGATATTGCAGAAGTAAACTTGAAGACAAAGTGATTTAAAAAAAATACCCCAAATGAAATGTAGAAAGAAAGGAGTACTTCTGAAACAAAAATATAGTTTCAATAAGGTTTTGGGCAACTTTCAAGTGAACTTTGTATAGCTGGAGGCATAGAAGGAGTGACAAAGACCAGAAAAAATATATTTGAAGAAATAATGGCCGAAAGCTTCCCAAATTTGGCGTATACTATAAACCGGGAAACTTTTCCTATTGAGGTCTAGGTAGGCTTTGGGGGCTACATAATCTCAGTTGAAACTACTCTATTTTGCTACTGTAGCTCTAAAGCAACCATTGATAATTTGTAAATGAACAGGCATGGCTGCATCTCAATGAAACTTTATTTATAAAAACAGGTAGAGAACCAGATTTGGCCCATAAGTCATAGATTAATCCACCTACTATAAACCCACAGATCCAAGAAGCTCAATGAACCCCAACGGACCCAAGAAACAAGACACATCAGAATAAAATGCTCACATCCAGTAATTAAAAAGAAAAAATCTTAAAAGCAGCCAGGGGTAGGGAGGGAAGACATTATTTATAAAGGTGAAGATGTTGACAATTTTATATCAAAACAATGTAAACAAGAAGACAATGGAAATTACTGAAGGAAACTACCTACCTAGAATTTTGTACAAAGCAAGAATAACTTTTAAAAATGAAGATGAAATAAAGATTTTTTTCATCCATGTAAAAGCTGAAAACTTCTCATCACCAGCAGATGGGCACTATAAGAAATGTTAAAGGAAGCCTTTCAGACAGAAAGAAAATTATAACAGATAGTAATGTGACTCTACACAAGGGAGAGAAGATTACTGAAAATAATAAATATATAAGATAAGAGCTTCTCTTACTATCTAAATCATTCTAAAAACAATTATTTAAACAAAATATGATCAATACAGTGTAGACTTATAAAGTATGTAAAAGTAACACGTATGACAAGAATAGTTCAAAGGTTAGAAAAAGAAAAATGTAAACATATTATATCAAGTGTTTTACAGTACATGTGAAGCAGCATATTACTTGAAGGTAGACTATAGACATCTATAAACTCTACAGTAACTTAAGGTAAAATAAGGCAAAATTAAAGAGTTATAGCTAATATGTCAAAAAAGAAGTCACATTGAAATTCACAAAAAATTATCCCAAAAGAAGGCAAGAAAAGGAGAGGGAAAAAATTATAGGTAAGACAAGTAGAAACTGGCAAGATGGTAAGTTCAAACCTAAACGTATCAATAAGCACATTAAATGTAAATACTTTGAACATCCCATTAAAAATCACACATTGTCAGATTGGATAACAAAGCAAGATTACAACTTTCCTAGAGGAAACACTTCTAAAGATGAAAGCACAAGGCTGGGTGCAGTGACTCAAGCCTGTAATCCCAGCACTTTGCAAGGCCAAGGCAAGAGGATTGCCTAAGCTCAGGGGTTTGGGACAAGCCTCGGCAACTTGGTGAGACCTCATCTCTACACTAAATCAAAAAATAAGCCAGGCATGCTGGTGCTCGCCTGTAGTTCCAGCTACTCAGAAGGCTGAGGCAGAAGGATCGCCTGAGCCCAGCAGGTCGAGGCTGCAACAGCCATGAGCGTGCCGCTGAACTCCAGCCTGGGTGACAGAGTAAGACTCCAATACCATTCAAACACGAAGGAAAAAAAAAACTGGAGTGATTATATTACTATCAAATTAAATTTTAGAGCAAGGAATACTGCCAAGAATAACAAAAATCATACCACAATGATAAAGGGATAAATGAAGAGAACACAACAATCCTGAACATTTATACGTCTCAAAGCTTCAAAATACATTAAGCAAAACTGGTAGAACTTCAAAGGGAAATCAATAAATCTACAATCATGGTTGGAGATTTCAGTATCTCTCAATAACTGGGAGGACAAGTGAACAGAAAATCAGTAAAAATATAGAAGTTTTAAACAAAACTATCTTTGAGCTTGACCCAATTAAATACATTATTTTCCAGTGAAGATGAAATATTTAGAAGACAGACTGCATTTTGAGCCATAAAATAAGTTTTAATACATTCAAAAGGCTTATGTTTCTTTAAAAGCTAGACAAATGATTGAGATACCATTGGTTTGCTCAAAACTGACAGTGTACGTCAGTGCTCTCACAGCCTGTAAAATCCCTTTAACTTTCCCACCAAATCTCAACTCCATTGATTTCAGGAGGTGATCATTCCAAGAGAATCCGGTGAAGCAATGGCTCATCTAAAAGTAGACCTCAGTCCCTCTTCCAGCCTTCCCAGAACTTTCTTTTCCACAACATGCTTCTTGAAGTTGTTCAGTGCACAGGATCTGTGAGACCACACACAGCACCCGCTTCTTTTCCACAATTCTTTTTTTTTCTTCTTCCACTTCCTACATGGTGCTATTTCTCTCATTTGAAACTCAATTCTCTGGATAAGCTAAACAACCAGAAATTGGCACAAGACTGTATTCCTTCTGTTTTAAACTTTATTTTTCCGAAAGCATTCAAAAGGGAAGAGAGCCATAGTAACTTTGGAGTCACGTTGGGGTGAAAGACCTGCAATAAATTTGGCTTACCTTTGTGTTGAAAGTGTTCCCTGCTTGAGAAACTATAGAGTTGAGGATACTTAAGCAGGCTCTCCTGACTGCTACACTTTTCAAAGATTCCCAGAATTAAAGGTGGTAATGAAGTGAAAATCTACATTAAAAACAAGGATCTGTTAAACAGAACTTTAAGCCTGTACTTGAATTAATAATATTGTAACCAATGTACATTTGCTAGCTTTGATAATATGATTATTAAGGCATCAAGGGAGAAGGAAGGTAACAGATATATAGAACCTTATTATTGCATCTTGTGCTAAGTCTTAAACTATTTAAAATAAAAGTTGTTTACAATGGAGCTATTATTGCGTTACATATGGACCTAATCAACTAATCAAATTAGAGATCTAATTTTTCTGATTGATGAAATTATTTGATTCAATAGCTTGTATCTATGTAAATGTTGTCTTATAAACATAAAATGGATACTTTTTAGTTTGTTGTGTCTATGAGCATAAAACAAATGAATTGAATGTCTAGTTATGTAAACAATAGGCCTAATATTGGCCAATAAATCTAGCAACAATGACATCTAGTTCCCTTTTAAGAACCAGTTGTTTTATAGCTAGTTCACTTGTTCTTTTGTTTGTTTGTTTGTTTTCTGCCTTATTGCACTTCCTAGGACCTCCAGACATGCTGAACAGAAACAGCAGGAGCATACATTCTTGTCTTGTTTCTGATGCTAGAAGAACACATTCATTTGTTCATGATGCTAGCTGTAGGGTTTTTCTAGAAGCACTTAATGCTCCGCAGGAATGAGTAATGAGTTCTCTCAAATGCTTTTGCTGCATCTGTTAAGATGACTGTATAGCCATTCCTTTTAAGTAACATAGTGGGTTCCACTGACTGAGTTTTAACAATGCATCAAACTTGCATTCCTGGGATAAGTGCTGATTTGTCACACACAAAAAAGTATTTTCCTTTCTATATATGGTTGGATTTTATTTGCTAAAAATTTGTTAGGAGTGTGTACATCTGTGATCATAAGTGATATTTGACTGTAATTTTTATTTCTATAATATCTTTGGTGGTCATATCAGGCTAATGCTGCATCATAAATGAGTTGGAGTGGTTTCTCCTCCTCTGTTTTCTGGAAAAGTTTGTCTAAATGTGTAGACATTTCTGGAAGTTTTTGTTGTTGTTGCTGATGGGAAGTTTTTTTTAACTAAATTCAAAAATTTTAACAGATATGGGGCTATTTGTGTTCTTGAGTAATATTTAATAGTTTGTGTCTTTCAAGAAATTTGTCAATTTGATCCAAGATGTGAAATATATTGAAACTGTTCATAATATTTGCTTATTATCTATTTATTGTCTGTAGGATCTGTAGTGATAGCCTTCTCTTTCATCCTGATATTGTTAATTAGTATCTTTTATTTATAGATTTATTTTTGTATATTTGGTCAATCTGAACAAGATTTACTGACCTTATTGATCTTTTCTAAGAGCCAGTTTCTTGTTTTGTTGATTTTCTCTATTATTTCTCTGTTTTACATTTCTTTGATTTATAGTTTTATATTTATTATTTATTTTGCTCTGCTAGTCTGGAGCTTCATTTACTCTTATTGTTTTAGTTTCTTCAGGTTGATTCTTGGATCAGTGATTTTAAACCTTTACTTTCTAATACAAACATTTAAAAATGTAAGTGTTCCTCTGTGAAGTGCTTTAACTGCATGTCATACAATTTGAACAGTTGTGATTTCATTTTTGTTCTGTTCAAGGTATTTTCCAATTTCTCTTGTGATCTCTTCTGTGACCTATGGTTAGAAGTGTGTCTTTAATTTTTAAATATATAAGAATTCCCCTAATATATTGTTGTTATTGATTTTTAATTTTAATCAATTGTGGCCGTAGAACATAGTCTGTATAATTTTAGTCCTTTTGAATTTAGCATCTTGCTTTATTGCCCAGAATGTGATCTGTTTTGGTTAAAGTTCCATGTGCACTTGAAAAAAAAATGTGTATTCTGTTGGTGTTGGGTAGCGATTTCTATAAATGTCAATTCAGTCAAGCTAGCTGTAATATTGTTCAAACCTTCTATATACTTTCTGAAATTTTATTTAGAGTTTCTATCAATTAAGGAGCAGATCATTTAAAGCTCCAATTGTAATTGTGAATTTATTTAATTTGCCATCCAATTATATCAGTCACTTATTACTAGTATATTTCTAAGAATCAATAAGTGATTACATATTTAGAATTCAAAGGTGCTCTTGGTAAGCTCATCTCTTTGTAACTAACTAATGTTCATATTTATCTTATCATTTCTTGTTCTGAAGTCTGCTATTTCTGGTATTGACAGAGCCATTCCGGTTTTCTGACAGCACACTGTGCCCAGTCCAGGGTCTGGTCCAGAGTACATGTCGAGTGTTTGTTCAGTATGCGAAGAAGAAAGATAAGGAAGAGGCTAGGCTGGGAAGACTTGGAGGCAGAGGAAGAGGGGGTCTAGGGGGAGATTGAGGGGCCAGAATAGTCCAGTTAGATGGGTTTCAGACAGTAAGATGAGAAGCCAGCCTGGTAGAGAGAGAGTGATTTGTCCATACAGGAATCTTATTATGTAGTTGTTCATAAGGGCCTCCAGAATTGAATTACTGCCTGGAGGAGAAGGTCTAAGAGCCAAGGAGAGCTGCAGCAGGAGTCAGACTTCATGGACAGTGTAGACAGCAGATGGATCTCCTGAGGGGTTGGGGGTCTTCCTGATGAAGCCTCTCAAGTGGACTTTTTCTAACATGTTGGGGAATAAGTTCCAGTAGAAAAGGTACTTGTGACTGTGGAGCTGTTTAAGGGAAAGGCTGAGGAGATATATTGTCTGTATCAGAACTCGCCTCTCCTCCCACCCCATGGTGGCTCTGTTAGAGCTGAGTAGCCTGTGTTAACTCCTGCCCAGATGAGAAGACTTTCTACTTGGTGTTGCTGCAGCTGCAGAAAGAGAAGAGAGTCACAATCCTCGAGCAGAATGGAGAAAAGATGGTGAAGTCTGCCTGGGGGTCACATGCCAAGGTCTCTCCTATCAACGATGTAGATGTCAGGGTGTACCAGCTGATGCAGAATGAACAGCTTATCTCACACAAAGTGGAGTCCTTATCCCAAGAAGCTGAGAGGTGTAAAGAAGAAGCACGCTGGACTTGCCAAGCAGGAAAGAAACAGCTGGCATTGAGGTATCTCAAGGCCAAGCAACAGACAGAGAAACACATCGAGGCCCTGCATGCCAAGCTGACCACGGTTGAAGGACCGGATCTATGCCTCCCAGACAGATCAGGTGGTTTTAATGCCTACCAGGCTGGGGTAGGAGTACTAAAACTCTCCATGAAGGATGTCACAGTGAAGGCAGAGAGCCTTGTGATCAGATCCAAGAGCTCTGTGACACCCAGGATGAAGTTTCTCAGACTCTGGCTGGTTGAGTGACCAATGGCATAGATTTTGACAGTGAGGAACTAGAGAAGGAATTGGACATCCTCCTTCAGGACACCATCAAAGAACCTTTGGATCGGCCCGACAACCCCCACGAGACGTTTTATACAAAAAATGTGCCTAAACCTAGGATCTCGGATTCTGAACTTGAAGCTGACCTTGAAAAACAGTCCTTATCAGAGGGAGGTTTGGTCCCAAGCAGTAAATTGTTGAAAAGAAAATTGGCACCAACTCTCTAAAGCCATTGTTGGACCCTCAAGTGAAGGACCCTCGTGTAAAAGAGAGATCAGACTTGTGTGTGTACATAGTTATTTAAATGAGAAACTCAGAATTTGTTGGGAAGAGGAGGAAGGAGAACCATTGATTTATCTGGATGCTACCATTTACTACAGGACAGATAGAATTTCTGGAAGCAATGCTCTCAGCTGTATCATGGATCTGCTTTCTCATCTTTATAGTGCCACAATTGATACAGTTCTGTGTTTGACCTGTTGTCGCTTCAGTTCAGTTTGTCTTCACCCGCCATGACTTTTTAGAAGGGCTTATTCTGTCTATAATGTCAGTTAAATAACTTATTCCTGCCCCACTTGATTTTGGTAATGAGAAGAATGAGAATAAAACATTTAAATTTTCATTTGAGGGGACTTAGCTGCCATTTTATGGAGAAATATACAGTATAAAGGATTTAAAAACAAAGCCATTCCAGCTTTCTTTTGAATGGTGTTTACGTTGTAAATCTTTTTTCCACTTTTTCCTTTTTACCTATCTGTGTCTTTATTTCTGAAGCAGGTCTTTTGTAAAAATCATATAGTTGTGTCTTGATGTTTTTCGTTATTTTTGAAGTAGGTTTCTTGTAGAAATCACATAGTTGTGACTTGATGTTTTAAATACAATCTCTGACTTTTAATTGGAGTATTGTATTTAAATGTAATTGTGAATATGTTTGGGTCTAAATCTAGCATCTTCTAATTTGTTTTCTATTTGCTGCATTTATTCTTCAGTCTTACCTCATTTTCTCACTTCTTTTGCATTAATTATTCATAAAAATTTTATATATCTCTATTAATGGTTTATTAGTTATAACTTTTCATTTTAATTTTTTCAGGTGTCCTTTAAGGTCTGCAGTATTCATACATAATATATCAAAAAATTCAAATAATATTGTACTTCAATTCTCCCCCACTCATTGTGCTATAATATATAACTAATAAGCCTCACAATACATTTTTGGTTTTGTTTTAAATAGTCACCTATTTGTTAAAGAGATTAAAAATGCAGAAATAAATCTTTCATATTTGCCCACATAATTAACATTTCTAGTGCTCTTCATTTTTTTTGAGCAATCCAAATTTCTTTTTGTATTACTTTTTTCTCTTGCTTGAAAAACTTCATTTATCATTTTAGGTATTACAGGTCTTCTAGTGGTGAATTCTCTATATTCTTGGCCATTTTTTTCTGGGTATAGAATTCCATTTTTCTTTCAGAATTTTAATTATGTTTAACTGTCTTCGAGCCTGCATGATTTCTAATGAGAAGTCTGCTATTATTCTTATATTTATCCTCTGTATGTAATTGTTTTAATCTGGCAGCTTTAAATATTATTCTATTGGTTACTGATTTTAGTCATTTGATTTGAAGAGAGTTTGTGTACTTGTCTTTAAGTTTATTGTTGAAATTTGTTGAGATTTTTAGATCTGGACATTTATAGTTTTCATCGAATGTGACATTTTAACAATTGTTTCTTCAAATATCTTTTTGTGCCCTCCTTCTATTGAAGCTTTAAGCATATAAATATTAGAATGCTTATCTCAGTAAAATGAGCTTTTTTTCTTTTGGTTGTTTTTTGCTCTCTGTACTTCTGTATTGCCATGTCTCCATACTTACTAATCTTTTTACTGAAGTTTATAATCTAATCTTAATCCCATCCAGAAAAATGTCCATTTCAGATATTGTACTTTTTATTCATGAAGTTCCATTTGGTTATTTTCTAAGGTCTTCAACTTTTCTCTTCATTATATTCATATTTTCCTTTATATCTTTGAACATGTTTATAAGATTTATAATAGGTGTTTTAAGGTCCTTATCTACTAATTCCAACATCTTTATGATTTCTGCCTCTGTTCTTAATTATTTTTCATCGAATTATGGGTCTTACTTTTCCTGTTTCTTTATATATATATATATATATATATATATATACACACACACACACACACATATACATATATACATTTTATTTTAAAGATGTAGAGTACAATTCAGGAATAGGTATACAAGTGGACATCGTATAATAGGTATACAAGTGGACATTGGGCTTCCCTTTGGTCTCCACTTTGCCTGGTTTGAGATCGGGTGCCCTAACTGATGTTATGTGCCCCACCCCACCCCGGCAGTATCCCACTACTGCTAATCCCTTTCTTATAGTACTATGGTAAATGTTCAGGGTCCGCTTATGAGTAAGGACATGTGGTACTCAGTTCTTTGTTGCTTTCCTGTTTCTTTATATGTTGATATCTTTTATTGGATGCTGAACATTACATATGTTGTGCTGTTGGAGGCTGGATTTCATCCTTTAAATATTGTTTGGCTATGTTCTAATATTCAAGTAGGTAACTTGCAAATCAGTTGGATTCTTTTGAAGCTTCAAGTTTTGTAATGGTAGGTCTAGAATAGTGTCTATTATGGGATCGATTCACCCTTACTATTAAAAGCATGACCTATAAAATAGGCTTAGAGTCAGATGATTTTGCACAATTGTGGGCTATGTAAGTGTCCAGAGCACATTTAAGGTGGACCAGGCTAAGCTATGTTTTTGGCAGATTAGGTGGATTCATGGCATTTTTACTTACAATATTTTCAACTTATGATGGGTTTGTTGAGACATAACCCCATCAAAAGTGGGGGAGCATCTGTTTGTGCTACCTGTTAGGTATACAGATGATCAACTTAGAAACACTTTTCAGACACAGACAGTGGAGGAATATCACTGAAGTCTGTGTGCTATCAGATAGAGGTGGAGAATGCTTACCACATTGTACAGGCTGATACACCAACGTTCAAATAAAATCTGCCCAGAAAATCCATTAAAAAAGGTGAACCAAAGCTGAAAGAGAAGGAAGCCAAGTGAAACATTCTATCAATATTTTAATATATATTCATTATTAAAAACAAGCTGGCAGGACTGCTGGAGAATAATTACTGAGGGGGCATACAATTGTCCTTTCCTAAATATGTCTATATTATGAAAGAATAAATTAAATATGAGTTGCAAATGCCACATATTACTGATAGTTTAAAAGACTGATGTACTTCAGTCATTCATGGCATACACCTTTATACTATCATATGGATTTCTTACATAAAGTCATTTGGAAAAAAATCTCCCAAATCAAGTAACAACGGTTTGTCTTTGTAACAAGTAACTGTGTCTTCTATGTTCACAATGATTTCAGATATTTGTTCTGTTTCATAGTGTGTTAGTAGTAAGAACCAGAGTATATGGGGCACTTACCTACCAGGTCCTTTCCTATTCCTTACTGGAAGGGATAAAAATAGGAAGGGAACTTCTTCATGATAAAAATTTTCCATTTCAATGGGGGCTTAACTGAAAGAGTCCAGAGATTTCTACTGTGTTTAATCTCTGAGAGGATCTAGAGTTGAGAGAGATGTAATCTGGTTCCAAACAGGATATTTTTAAAACACAAACTATGTAAATAAGTCATCATGAGGTCATAAGATGCTTCCCTTATGCTCTAGCTTAAAGGTTTCTCCCACCAAACCTTATGCTAAAATCTGATTCCCCATGTTGGGGAAAGGGCCTAACAGGAAGTGTTTGGGTCATGGGGGTAGATCCCTCATGAATAGATTAATGCCCTCCCTGGGAAGTGGGAGTGAATGAGTTCTCGCTTTCTTAGTTCCCACAAGAGTTGATTGTTAAAAAGAGCCTGGTAGCCCCGCCTTGCTCTCCTGCTTCCTCTCTTGCCATGTGAACTCTGCCCACCATGAGAATCAGAGGCTGGCACCGTGCTTCTTGTACCATCTGCAGAACTGTGAGTCAAATAAATCTTTTTTCAAAATAAATTACTCAGCCTCAGGTGTTCCTTTATAGTCACACAAATGGATAAAGACCACTCAACACACTTTTTTACTTAGTCACTTTTGTGAGCAAAAACGTAAAGCAGAATTATGTGAACAGCACTAAGTGAGATAAATATAAAAAAAATTTAAACTGTCAAGGCTGATGTCAAAGAAAAGACCAAACTCCTCAATGGAAGAAAGAACATCTACTTCCTTACCCCGATGACATATAGTACTACATTCTTGGAGAAAGAATACAATATGCATTTGGTCACTCGATAATAATTCCAAGCTCCATGAACCAACAAAAGCTTCTCCAAGTAGCTAAACTGAAAGACGGAAACAACAGTCAATGCAAGTTCAAATGAACCACCATTTAGTGACAAAACCCACAAAATGTCATCTCCCCAGTATTCCACAGCCCAGCAGTTCCTGCTGCAGAAAATACAACACAGAAGATGAGCAGAGTGAAACTGATTCCACAGACAGCCTGATGTGTCAGGTCAATATAAAGAAAATTAACTTCTCTCATTGTTAAAAAAGAAACATTAAATATCCATTTTTTGCTCAGCAAATGCTGCTTGGTTTTTCACTGATCATATGCATGGTTTTTAGTTGAATCTGATACATATTTAGGATCTTAATCTTGAGAAAGTGGTCAAAATTATTTAATAAAGAAAAATCAAGCTGGGCCCAGTGGCATGTGCCTATAGTCTTAGCTACTCAGGAAGCTTAGACTGGTGGGTGGTTTGCACCTGGGTGACAAAAGGATAATATATTGGAAACAAGAAGCTCAGGTTCAATCACTGATTTTTCCGTCTGATCAAGTGGAAATAACAAAGTCTTATAGGAATCAGTTCCTTGTTTTGTACAATAAGTAAAAGAAAAATAAACAAAAATATAAAAGGGAAGTAATGGGCAACTATCTATAGCACCCCTAGTCTTCTCACCCTCACCTATGTTTCCTTTTCCATAGCACTTATCACCTTGTAACATAAGATGTAAGACGTGTATGACTTATTTATCATATTGTTGTGCATTTTACCTCCTGGAATGTAAGCTCCACAAGGGCAGGACTCATTTGCCGAATCCTGGATACCTACAAACATGCCAGGGTTTGAGAGGCACTCAATAAACATTTTTGGAATAAATGAATATTCAGAATTATTCCACAAAGTCAGGTAATTTATAGTAATTCAGTGATTTAAATACTGACTTCAAAATGGCAAAAAGTGGTACTATGGGAAAAATAAACATTTTGAAAAAGTCTATTTAAGTCTTGGGAACATGAGAAGGAGGGAGGGGGAGACACTGAATCATAAAACACATAGCTAAATAAAAAACAAAAAAGGCGGGGGTTGAAAGTTAGCACTTGATATTAAAAACTTGAGTCATTTTAAACACATTCCCATTGCTTCAAGTTTAGATTTTCAAGGGAAAAAGAGAAATCCTAAATCAAAGTTATATTTTTTAGGATGAATTAAAATATTAAGTTTGAGAAGTATCCAGCAAATAATGTGCTTTCTTTAGAGAATAAAAAAAAAAAAATCTAGGTTATGAGCAGAATGCTATACTGATACACTCTGGGAAAGGGGAAAGTTATATATGACCAAGAAGCCACAAGGTAAAGGATGGGTGTATGACCCACCACTGCAACTTAGGTAGTGATGGAGATAGATGGGGCAGAAATGGAAAAATGCCCACCACAGTAGTGGGTGAGCAGATGTCATTCTGGGGCAAGTAGAAAGTGGCACACACCATGGCAGAATACTTTCTCCTTGTCTCCAGCCAAGGTTGCTCTCAATTAAGATGAGATGGGAGAAGAATATCCATGCAGGTTAAAGTGCTTTCATTAGCCTCAAATGACGTTTAACAGGGGCCAAAGTGTGAATCAAATCGGTTTTCTGCATTTGACTGGCTTAGTGTGGAAACTCCAGGTGGGTGAAAGGAAGGAAGAAAAAAAGCCTGCAGCCTTATGCTGTCTCCCTAATCACAAGTGCAGCTGTGGTGAGAGAGCTCAGAACAAAGATCAAAGAGGATTCCCACTGGCAGGCACTTCAGAGTGTTCAGTTCCACGGGTGAGGACAAACGCTGGTCTCCTAGAATGTGAACTCCTTGAAGCAGGCTCACAAAATTCTGCCTCCCACTCTCAGGTTCCTCTTGCACTTTGATGTTAAAGAGAACAACCTAATGATTCTAAATCCCATGAAAATGTGGTTTTATAAGAGAAGGTAGAATCTCTTTCCCTAGACATTCTTAAGACAATGGCAAACAGATATACCCCTGGGACTCCAGGACAGCTGATCTCTGCCAGCCCTGTGTGTCTACAGTGTTCAGTAGTTCAAGGTTGTGTCACATGTAATAGCTGAGATCAGGGGAAGTACATGTCCCAATGGCTAAAGGACATAGGTGAGTTTGGTGTGGCCATGTCCTTGTTTACAGACAAGGACCTCATCATGGTGCATTGACACTTTTCTCATCTCAGACCTCCTAACACAGAGCAGCCCTGGTATGCCCACCTGTTAGTCTAGGACACTTAATCTCTGAGTGAGGAGGAGAATCTTAGAATGGATCTGATTCAAACATGAAAGGATGCTTTTCATCTGTGCTGAAGAACCCCTAAGAATACATGTTTCCACTCTAGTTTCAGGCATCCGTTCACTTGTGGACAGACTACTAAATCATACAGTATCTCAGAGACAGCCCACAGCAAAAATAGCCCTAAACAGAAATGACCTTCCCAGAGTCCCATGGTTATTCCCAGAGAGTTTTTCTTTCTTTCTTTCTTTCTTTCTTTCTTTCTTTCTTTCTTTCTTTCTTTCTTTCTTTCTTTCTTTCTTTCTTTCTTTCCTTCCTTTCTTTCTTCCTTCCTTTCACTCTTTTTTTGTGATTGTAAAGATGGGGGGTACAATTCAGGGTTAGTTATATAAATGGTCATTATGCAGGTATCCTTGTTGATGAAGTGTGCCCCCTTCCTTCCTCTGACAGTTTCCCACTTCTGCCAAACCCCTTTTTATAGTATTATGATAATTGTTCAAGGTCCGCTTATGAGTGAGAATATATGGTACTCAGTTCTTTGTTTCTGTGACAGATCACTGAGTATTATAAGCTCTAAATCCATCAGGTTGCTGTGAAGTTCATAGAGTTTTTCAATAATTAAATATGGTTCCTGAATTCAGCAAGAATGAGAAGCGTTATTGCTGAATGCTCATATGTGATGGAAATATCATATTCATTAAAATCCAATATTATGTGATTGATTAAAATAGAATATTCTTCAAAAGTCAAAATATTACAGCATAGAAACAGAAGGGTACCCTTGGTAAACAGCAAGTGATATTGCATAGTGCTATGTCTATGACTGGTGGACACTTATCTCCAGTCCCCAGGGTCATGAGCTTGGCTGCTTCCGTTTCCCAATCAAGAAACAGCTACAGGGGGACTTCCGGCAAGATGGCGACGGGGCAACCGGGTCTGTGAAACCCTCTGCAAAGGAGAACTGCAGAGGGTCTCTGGTTCTCGCCCCAGGGGCTGCAGACCCCAAAATCACAGCCTGTTCTTCATACAGAGCTCAGCTGTTGCCACCACTGGGGCATCGCAGCAGACTGGACAACTACTACAGCACAGACACTGCTGCCGCCGCCGGTAGCACATTGCACCATCTGGGCCGGAGGCGATCCACCACTTCAGTCCTTGAAGCCACTTCAGGGAAGATCTGCTGGGATCGCTGCCACCTCTCCTGCGACTGAGACGTCCTGCCCGTCCTGAGTCTCCTGCCTGTGCTCTGAGGCAGGCATCCATCTCCAGTCTCTGCCAGTTCCTGTCCAGCCCCACTCCCACTGGGGCAAGCAGCTGAGATAGCACCACCTGCTGGCAATTCAAGATAACAACACTGAAACAGGAGAAACAAGCTTGATAAAGACATAGACCAGGGTGGTGAACGGGGGGTGATCTGAACTGTCCTTCACAGCAGACCAGGGGCAACTGACCCTAACTGCAAACTAATTTACCTGCTTGAAAAGAAAGCTAAAAATCAGACCTGAAAGGACATTGGACTTAAACGAAAAGTCTCAGAGTGTGCTTCACTGATTCTGTTAGTTTAATGACTTAATTCTATTCCTACTGTATTGTTCCTTTTTTTTCCTCTTCCTTTTCTTCTCTTTTCTTTTCTCTGTAAATCATATCTTTGTATAGAGGAACAGCACACCAATAAGGTGGTTGGTTAGCTTGTATGTGAGCATCACTATATGGGTTTTTTTTTGGTATGGGAGTTGGTTCGTCAGTAGGTGTGGTCTATTGTTTGTATCTGTTTCAGTATAGGCCTCTCTCTACATTTGTTGGCACACGTTTGTTTCCCCCCTAACTCCTCTATCTCTCCACTCCCCTCTTCAACCCACTGTCTGCTCCATTCTCTTCCCTCTGCTAACCACATTTTATTTCAGGGAGTAAACCTACAGCCCCACTGCACGGACAGATTCCAAGGCAGTGGCAAGTGGGTTCCAGATTATCCACACACCTGTCAGTGAATACCAGGACCTGCAGATAGATTTTGAATCACAGCTCCCCTCTTAAGTAAATCTCAAAACTGCAAAAAGGACCACCTCCAACTACAGTGCAACTCCAGAATTGAACAAAGTAAGAGGACATACATAAAGAATAGGAGATTGAACAAACAGAAGTAAAACCAATCCCTTTAGCCCTGCATAACAGAATTAAAGAAGACGGTGACGTGGAGGGAAGGAAAAAGTAGGGAGTGGGAAAAACTGCACAAATGAAGAAAAACCAAAAAAGATTATAGGTCTCACACAGACCCCTGGGAAATCAGACACTGAAAAAACAGATTCTGGAACACAAACAATGAAGAGCCCCCAGAATGACTGGTCACATGCAGCAAACCCAGACATCAAGACATTAATGGAGAGAATTTAAAAAATTGAGGAGAGACGAGGAAAATAGGAAGGAGCTGATGTCAGAAATGACAGCAGTAAAGAATACTGTGATGGAAATGAATAACAGACTGATAAGCATGGAAAGCAGAATCAGCCAAGCAGAAGAAAGAATCTCAGAGCTCGAAGACCAAAGCACAGAACTAACCCAAACTGTCAAAAACATAGAAAAGAAGCTCAAAAAGACAGAACAAAACCTGCAAGAGATGAATGATCACTTCAAGAGACCAAACCTAAGAGTAATTGGACTTCCTGAGGCAGAGAGAGAAACAAAAGCCACACTGGAACAAACACTTCATGAAATCATTCAAGAAAACTTCCCTCATCTCATCAAGGATGAAAAAATTCAAACACAAGAGATTCAGAGAACCCCGGCAAGACAACATATGAAAAGACCAACCCCCAGACACATAATAATTCGCCTAAACAAAGTAGCTATAAAAGAAAAAATCCTAAAGGCAGCAAGAGAAAAAGGCCAGACTACCTACTAGGGAAGACCACTTAGAATAGCAGCAGATTTATCCACAGAAACCCTTCAGGCTAGGAGAGCCTGGAGCCCTATCTTCAAAGTTCTAAAAGATAAACAATTTCAACCAAGAATAACCTACCCAGCCAAACTAAGTTTCATTAGCGAGGGAGAATTGAAATCTTTTCCAGATATCCAATCCCTAAGAACCTACGCTGCCACCAGGCCACCTCTACAAGAAACACTTAAGAAAGTACTGAACACAGAAGAAAAAGAAAAAAGAACAACAGCATTCTTCACAAGAGTACAGGCAAAAGATTAAAAACACACATGAACCAACTCCAAAACCCAAAGAAAGACAACAAGCAAACAGGAACAACTCTGTAAGAACCTTATGACAAGGATCAACTCTTGCATTTCAATTATTAGCCTAAATGTGAACGGACTAAATGCACCACTGAAAAGACATAGAATGGCAAAATGGATAAAATATCATCAGGCAACAATCTATTGCCTTAAAGAGACTCACCTCACTAAAAAGGACACCCACAGACTCAAAATAAGAGGATGGGAAACAAGCTTTCAGGCGAATGGAATACAAAAGAAAGGAAGAGTAGCAATCTTAATTTCAGACAAAATACCCTTCAAGCTATTAAAAATCAAAAAAGATACAGAAGGCCACTACATAATGATAAAAGGCTCAATCCATCAACAAGAAATATCTATCCTAAACATATATGCACCCAACATAAGTGCACCAA
>NW_007247832.1:111360-136176 GCF_000164805.1 Carlito syrichta
ATTCTACTCATCACTGCATGGAACGTATTCTAAGATCGACCACGTAATTGGCCATAAATCAAGCATAAGCAAATTTAAAAGGACTGAAATTCTACCATGCACTTTCACGGACCACAGTGGAATAAAAATAAATATTGACACCAACAAAGTCCCCCCAAAACCCACAAAGACATGGACACTAAACAGCATGATACTAAACAACTCCTGAGCAATGATGAAATCAAAACAGAGATCAAAAGATACCTGGAAACAAAGGAAAATGAAGAAACATCTTACCAAAATCTCTGGGATGCCTTGAAAGCTGTAGTAAGAGGGGAAGTTATATCCCTACAAATCCACATGAAGAAAATGGAAGGAACACAAATTAATAACCTAACAAGCCACCCAAAGAAGTTGGAAAAGCAAGACCACAAAAACCCTAATTTCAGCAGAAGAATCCAGATCATCAAAATAAAAGTCCAAATCAGGACGTAGAAGACAAAAAGATAATACAAAAAATCAATGAAACAAAAAGCTGGTTCTTTGGTAGGATAAACAAGATTGACGGTCCCCTAGCTAGACTGACCAAGAAAAAACAAGAAAAAAATCAAATAAGCACAATCAGAAACACAAAAGATAAAGTCACATTCTGACCCTGAAGAAATACAAAAGATCATTAGAGAATACTACGTACACTTGTATGGAAACAAACTTGAAAACCTTATGGAAATGGAGGACTTTCTGACATCACACAACCTACCTAGGTTGTAACAAGAAGAAATTGAGACCCTAAATAGACCAATAACAATCAAGGAAATCGACTACATAATAAGAAAACTTCCTACAAAAAAAACCCTGGTCCAGATGGCTTTCCAGCAGAATTCTACAAGATATTTAAGGAGGAGCTGATACTAATCCTACTGAAGGTATTCCAGGCGATTGAAAAAGATGAAACTCTCCCCAAATCATTTTACAAAGCCAACATCACATTGAGACCCAAGCCAGGTGAAGATCCAACAAAGAAAGACAACTACAGGCCAATATCTTTGATGAACATAGATGCTAAAATTCTCAACAAGATCCTAGCAAACTGAATTCAGCAATACATCTCAAAAATCATCCATCATGACCAAGTAGGTTTCATTCCTGGGATGCAAGGCTGGTTCAACATTCGTAAAACCATAAATGTAATTAAATACACCAACAGATGTCAAAACAAAAACCACATGATTATATCATTAGATACAGAAAAAGCTTTTGATAAAATCCAGCTCCCCTTCTTGATAAAAACCCTTGAACATCTAGGCATACAGGGAACATACCTCAAAATAGTAAAAGCCATCTATGAGAAACCCACATGCAGCATACTCTTAAATGGACAAAAATTGGAACTTTTCCCCTGAAAACTGGAACAAGACAAGGATGCTCACTCTCACCCCTCCTGTTCAACATAGTATTGGAAGTCCTGGCTCGAGCAATCAGAGAAGAGGAGGCAATCAGGGGTATCCAAATAGGAAAAGAGGAAGTCAAGTTATCTCTCTTTGCAGATGATATGATTATGTACCTTGAAAACCCAAGAGAATCTGTCAAAAACCTCCTTACACTGATAAAGGCCTTTGGCAAAGTCTCCGGATACAAAATAAATGTACAAAAGACAATATCATTTCTCTACACCAATAATAAACAAACAGAAACCCAAATAAAAAACACAATTCCATTCACAATAGCCACAAAAAAAAAGAAATACCTTGGCATCTTCCTAACAAGAGACGTGAAAGACCTTTACAATGAAAACTACAAAACACTGCTCAAAGAAATCAAAGATGACACAAACAAGTGGAAAAATATCCCATGCTCATGGATTGGAAGAATCAACATTGTGAAGATGTCCATCTTACCTAAGGCAATCTACAGATTCAATGCAATATCCATCAAATTACCAGCAACATTCTTCTCAGACCTAGAAAAGACAGCACAGGAATTCATATGGAAACACAAACGTCCAAGAATCGCCAGAACAATTCTCAGCAAAAAAAAAACATAGCAGATGGTATCACATTACCAGACTTCAAATTTTACTATAAAGCTACAATCATCAAAACAACTTGGTATTGGTATAGGAACAGGCATATAGATCAATGGAATAGAATTGAGATTCCAGAAGCAAAACCTCAATTTCTCAACCAACTCATCTTCGACAAGGTCTCCACCACCTACCACTGGGGAGAGGAGAATCTATTCAGTAAATGGTGCTGGGAAAACTGGCTGACCACATGCAGAAGATTGAAACAGGACCCCTGTCTAGCCCCATGCACAAAGGTTAACTCCAAATGGATCAGAGACCTAAAGGTAAAACCTCAAACCATAAGAACCTTAGAAAATGAAGGAAATACCGTCATGGAAATCGGAACTGGCATCCAATTCCTGAACAAAACCTGAAACCCACAGGTCATAAGAGAGAAGATAGACAAGTGGGACCTTATTAAACTGACAAGCTTCTGCAAGGCCAAAGAAACCATCAAGAGAGCAGGGAGACAGCCTACAGACTGGGAAAAAATATTTGCCAACACCAGGTCTGACAAAGGCTTAACATCCTGGGTCTACAAGGAACTAAAACGTGCTGAAAAGAAAAAAACAAACCCCATTATAAAATGGGCAAAAGATATGAACAGACACTTCATAAAAGAGGACATCTGAGCAGCCAACAAACACATGAAGAAATGTTCAACCTCACGAATCATCAAGGAGATGCAAATCAAAACCACATTGAGATACTACCTAACTCCAGTCAGAATGGCAAATATCAACAACTCAAAAAATAACAGCTGTTGGAGAGGGTATGGTGAAAAGGGAACACTTCTACACTGTTAGTGGGAGTGTAAACTAGTGCAACCTCTGTGGAAAGCAGTGTGGCGATTCCTAAAAGCTCTACATATCAACCTCCCATATGACCCCATAATCCCCCTACTGGGAATATACCCTGAAGAACTCAAATCACTCTATAAAAAAGATACCTGCACACGTATGTTTATCACAGCATTGTTCACAATAGCAAGAGCCTGGAAACAACCATGCTGCCCATCAAAAGAGGACTGAATTTAAAAATGTGGTACATATACACGATGGAATACTACGCAGCCATAAAAAAGAACAAAACCATGAATTTCGCAGCAACCTGGATGGAACTAGAGTCTATAATACTGAGTGACCTCTCACAGAAACAAAGATCCAAGTATCACATGTTCTCACTCATATAATGGACCTTGAACATCCAATGTAATACTATAAGAAAATTACTGACAGTACTGGGAAACTATGGGGGGGGGATGGTATTAACAGTAGCAAATATCCATCTAGGGATGGGGAAACACCTCTTATCAACAGGGTGCCTGAATGAAACGTAATTGTACACCTAACCCTTAATTGTACCCCACAAAATCATAATAAAAAATATTGATTAAAAAAAAGAAACAGCTACATTAATTTCCTTTAACAAGACTGTGGTTATTCTGCCTGGGGAAGATGAAAAATGAGAGCTTTATGGGGCATATTGCTTAGGAGACACTACTTAATGAGTAAATCAAAGAAAACATTGTCCTGGTGAGCAAACTTCCTTGCTCCTAGCTTCAGAGTCATTAGTGCCAAATAATGGCCACTGATCTCAGTAATTCAGTCATTGGTCACCTTCATAAACATGCATGAGCTATATAAATCACAGGGTACACACTCTTCTTAAATGCCTACCAAAAAATGGTACAACCTCTTTGGAAGACAGTTTAGATGTTTGTTATAAAATTAAACATACTCTTAGCACACAATCCAACAATCCTGCTCCTTGGCATTTATCCAAAGAAATTGAAAACTTATGTCCACGCAAAAATCTGCATATGGTTAGAGCTACTTTCTTTATAATCATTATAACGTAGAAGAAACCAAGATGTACTTCAGTAGGTAAGTGGATAAACACACTGGTAATCCAGGCAATGGAATATTATTCAGTGCTAAAAAGAAATGAGCTATCAAGCCATGAAACACCATAGAGGAAGCTTAAATGTTATATTATTAAATTTAAAAAGTCAGTTTCAAAAAGCTATGGTAACGCATGATTCCGACTATATAACATTTCAGAAAAGTCAAAACTATGGAAACAGTATAAAAATCAGTGGTGACCAGGGGTTGCATGAAATGGAAGTGAACAGATGGAGAACAGAATTTTTAGGGCAGTGAAAATCCTCTGTATGACACTGTAATGGTGGATGCATGTCATTCTACATTTGTCCAAACCCAGAGAAGGTAACTGGTAAACAAAAGTTATAGGAGACCATTGTTTTGGACTAAACTCCTCCACTAGGCTCCATCAGACCAGACTAAAAAGCAAAATGGAGTCACTCGTGTTCACCAAACCAAACTGAGTTGTTATCTGTCCTCCCAAGAAATCAGGAGAGATATTTCATAATAGAGAGAAATCATAACAGCCTAATTTCTCAACCAGGAAATAGTTTCCATCTTCGGTTGGAATGATAATGAAATCTAGTTCTTACAGCAAAGAGTAACCTGAAATCACCTGATGTTAACCAATCATTTATCTTTCTACTGTTCTGTCTCCGTCCTGCCTGACAAGGAAAGTAACTTTGAAACGACCAACCTGCCTTTTGTTCTTCATTTCTGCTTTCTCCATTACTTTCTGCCTATAAAACCACTTCACTCACCTCATTAGAACAATTATTATACTTTTTGAAATGAAGTGTCCAATTCTAGAATCACAATAAAGTCAAATAAAATCTTTAAACGAGAACTGTTGTAATGTTGCCTTTTGACAGTACACCACCAAACAGGAACCCCAATGTAAACTATGACTTTGGGGGATTATGATGAGTTGATGGAGGTTCATCGATTGTGTGAAAGTTGATTATACAAAACAGGTCATCTTGCCATACCCAACTGAAACAGAGCTGAGAGGTCCAGGAGAGAAGGCACTCAGGGCTCGTGACATTGCTCCAAGAATGTCATTCTCTGTGAGCCTGGCTGCTGTGACTCTAAGAATAGTTTTACCCATTGCCATCATTCACGGATTAAAACTCAGCAGCTTCCCCAAAACTTTTCCAGTGCCACTGAACTTGCTCAAAGAGCAGTTATGTAGCATTTCTGTTTTTTAAATAAAACCTTCAACTGTCTCTAGTCTTCAGACATACTAATGACCACCTGGTCTGTGTGTCTGTCCCAAACTGCAATTCTTGCTTCCTAAATAAACATTTTAACTTGAGAGACTCATCTCTATACTTTATTTGACTCTGACAATTGTAACAAAGGTACCACCCTGGCGGGGAAAGTTGATCACGGGAGGGGCTATGCATGTGTGAGGCAGAGGGTGTATGGAAAATCTCTGTACCTTCTGCTCAGTTTTGCTGTGAACCTAAAACTGCTTTAAAAAGTAAACCCTATTTTTTAAAAAAATCCTGCCTAGAACCAGTGTCTCCATAAAAAGAAAGAAAAGAAAATGGAGAGATTATACGTCTTTAAGAAATCATCACCAAGAGATACCATAAAGAAAAGCACATACTGCAGACTGGAGAAACTGAAGATTTAGAGATTGTATAAACAGGGTTATTGATTCTTGGTGGCAGTGGTTTGCCAGCTCCATAGTTGGTCAAAGGAGATCTCTGCTGCTTCAAATTGTGTGAGGCTAAAGCTTAAGCAAAAGTGCTGGTTGTTTCACACATGAAGCAGCTTAAAGAGGTGAAGCAGACCTCAGGGGTGGATCAGAGGTCTTCAGCACCCTCCACACCCCACTGGTGTCCTACACCACTGACCTGTGTGATGGTGTAATCCGAGTTGTTGGTGGCCCGTATGCCCTCGTTCCCGCTGATTGCCATGCCTATGTGGGCCATCTGGATCATTCCAACGTCATTGGCACCGTCCCTGATGGCGAAGGTGGTAGCATTTACATGCCTTTTGACAGTGTCCACTATTTCAGCCTTCTGGATGGGAGAGAGCCTGATAAAGAGGACAGAAGCAATCACTGTCTAGTGTTTTGTTTTGTTTCATTTTACTTCACACTGTTCTGAAAGTCTTCACGAAGAAGTCAATAATCTGCACGTGGCCACATTTAAATGGCAGTTACTGGTGAATTTCCCAATTATTTAATCAAACTTTCCAAGTATACAGAAAAGTTCCCACCCACCCCCACCAAAAACAAACACTCAAAAAACAAAAGTCAAACCACACAGTAGCTTCTTCAACATCTCAAATCATAATATCAGTTGCCCAGTTTACAGGCTAATATACTCCTCAGTTTGCCATCTCCCCACCACTCTCTGTTGTCTCACACTGATCTGCTGTATTAATTCACATTACCTACCTACGTGAGAGGAAGACGTGAAGGTCTACTATTTCTGAAACCACATAAAAGTATTTATTTAATGAGTGGGATGTAGAGTAGCCTTGAAAAATCAAACTATACTCAAGGGAACTTGAACAAGGAGATTTTTAAAAATTTTGAAGATACCAGTCAGGAGAGTCCCAATTACATTTTGGTAACAAGGATCACAAAAATATTAACAACAAACAAGCAAAAGCTAAGTGACTAAGCACAATAAGTGTTTCTTCCTCATGCTGTGTCCAAAGCTGATTAGGATATATTATTAATACGTTTTTCCTCAGACAAGATATGAAAACAAATTTAAATAATACCGAAAAATTTCTGGCTAGCAGACCTTATCTGCCCATGAAATATACAAAAAATATAAAGGAAGGAGAAATAAAAATTTTGTCTCTTATTTATCATCTATTTATTCATTCGCTCACTAAGAGAGACACCCACCTCTATCAAAAAATGACAAGAGGCATACAAAGTTTTTATTTTTTCACTTATCTTCCCTTTCCCATAAAATGGTTACTAAAAACTAATTTTAAATTAAGTTAGGTGAGATTATTAAAAACTATTGATCTGCCTTTTCTCAATTTAATTCTCAGGCTCAGTCTAAAAAAATCCTGATAGGTAGGGTAAAATTATTCTCCCCTACAATCATATATCTGTTAACAGAAAAAAAAACTCTGTAAAATATTTTAAAGGGGCTTATTCTGAATCAATATGAGTGAGCATGGCCTAAGGAAGCATAGTTTCATGGAGTTCTGAGAAAATGTACCTGAGGTGGGTGGATAACAGTTTTGTTTTATACATTTTAGGGAGGCAAGAGTTACAGGCAAAGATATAAATCAATACATGGAAGTTATATATTGGTTCAGCCCACAAAGGTGGAATATCTTGAAGCAGGGGCTTCCAAGTCACAAGTAGATTTAGAGTTTCTTTAATCTGTAATTGGTTAAAAAAAAAAACAAAAAAAAACCCCAAAACTTTGTCTCAAAATTTGGAGTTAGCAGAAAGGAATATTTAAGTTAAGATAAAGATGCTGTGTCTGAGCCAGCCACAATATGACTTGCTTAGCAAGACTGATGGCCTCCAGGAGCAACTTAACTCTTGCTTGCCTGGCTTTAGGTCTTGTTTATAATTTGGCATCCTATTGCTATAAAGAGTCTGATTTTTCAGTCTAATAGTCTCTATTTTAACATTAATGCTGGTCAGTTTGGGGGCCTAAACATTAAAAGGCAGAGGGCATAACAGGGCAAGTTCAACTTCCCTTCCCATCATGGTCGGGAACTCAGTTTTTAAGGTTTCTCTGAGGTTCCCTTGTCCAAGAAGGGAGTCTGTTCAGTCAGTAAGGGGCTTAGGATTTTGTTTTTAGTTTACATATCAGAACATAAATAGAAACTGGAGAAACAACAGAGTTAATACTTTCAAAAGATTGACAAAATCTGTAAGGCCCTAGCTAGATTGATCAGGGAAAAAGGAGAGTAGATATAAATTACCAATATGAATAAGGAAAGAAGGAACATCACTACAGATCACACAGAAATAAAATAATAATAATAACAACAATAAAGGAATATTGTGAACAACTTTATGGTAACAAATTTGAAAAGTAGATAAACTAGACAGATTCCTTGAAAGACATAAATATCAAAACCGATTAAAAAAGAAATAGAAAATATCAGCTAGGTAAATGTAATTATTAATCAAAAACTTTACAAAGGAAAGTCTACACCCAGATGGCTTCAACAGTGAACTCCATGAAACGCTTTTGGAAGAAATAATACAAATACTACAGAAAGTATTTATTCCAGAAAACAGAGGACAAAAGAATACTTCCTAACTCATTTATTAAGCAAGAATTATCCTGATACCAGAGCCAGTGAAAGACATGAAGAAAAACAACAACTACAGACAAAAATCCTTCATGATCATAAACTAAAAATCCTTAATGAAATTGTAGTAGAATGTACATAAAAATAATGTTATAGAAACACCAGAGGTGTGGTCATGGTCCTGTTGCTCTCTGCACAGAAAGTCAATCACTGAAATGACAAACATTGCCAAGGAAAAAGGCTTTTTATTGGGTGGTATCAGCAAAGGAGAGAATGGGAAATTGTCTCAAATCTGTCTTCCCACCCTACCACAGTTGGGGTTTATACAGTGAGGAAGGAATGTAGAAAACAAGAACTTGGGAGAGGTAAGGAAGATAAGTTGGTAAACAGGTGGGTGTCTGGCATCTCAGTGTCTGGATATGATGATCTGGTGAGTTTTAGTCCTTTGATGCTATAGATTGAGGGTTGGTTTCCTGAGAAAAGGAACTCAGATAAAATAGATGTAAGTCACAAACTTTAAGGCCAGAATGGCCAACTTCTATGTTTATTAAAAAACAAAACAAAACAAAAAAACTCTATAATCATTAGCTCTATGAGGAAGTTGGGCTGGTTTCAATAACAAAACTAAGCAATATACATTTAAAGCCATAAAGAATGTTTTAGCGGTTCAGTCTGCTCTTCTACACTTACCCCCACCATGGCCCTTTTATGTTACAGGTTTCAATCAAGTCCATGACAAATTGTTTTCTTCTATTCAAAATATAGCTCTTCGGTGGCTCAGCCTGTGATCCCAGGACTTTGGGAGACTAAAGCGAGTGGATTGCTTGAACCCACGGGTTTGAGACCAGCCCGGGAAACTTGGCGAGACCTCATCTCTACAATAAATCAAAAATTAGCCAGGAGTGGTAGCACGTGCCTGTAGTTCCAGCTACTTGAAAGGTCGAGACAGAAGGATCACCAGAGCCCGGTAAGACCACGCTGGGGTGGCTGTGAGTATGCTACTGCACTCCAGCCTGGGTGATGGAGTGAGACTCCAACTCAAAAAACAAACAAACAGAATATAGCTCAGACAATAGACTGCAATTTTGTATTATTTTATGTTCACTGTTCATCCAATGGAAACACTTAGAGGGATAGAGTTAGTAAGTGGAGAAACTAAGACCTTGAATCATATAAACCTAGATAACTGAGATCTGGGTGATGATTGAGTTTGTCCAAGGAGCAGCCATCACAGCAGCTGGAGAGAGGAGAGTGAGCTCCTCTCTGCATGTCCTCTCCAGCTGCTGGGTCTGTCCACTGTACCCTTGTTCCCTTGCAGACAGCTCCTCTGCAGGACTCTCTCCTCTCACATTCAGGCACCACCCTCTCCTCTGATCCCTTCGGACCTACAGGTGCTAACAGCTCACTCACTGTCACCAGCATGTAAATAACCCCTTTGTCTTGCATTTCATTTTAGGCCCCTAACTGACAGCAAGCAGGTACTCTCAAAGCCAATGAGACATGATGGCACATTTGTTGAGATTCCTGGGAGAGAGAAAAATCTTATGATGACATAAGGTTTGGGTTGGTCAAGCCCCAACTTTCTACCTAAAAGGGATCCAGCCTGGAGCTAAAGCTGCATCCAGATTAATCCAATTCACTGGGAGACATTGAGTGAGTGAAGTCAAATTTTGGACAAGCCACCAATAGTTCACTGCAAGGTGAAAAATCCTTAGTGGTAAAATCAGCCCGTGTTTCTCCCTCTTTTTGCTTCTTCATTGTGTTCTCTCACTGCCTCCTCTGGTTTCTACCAGCATAAGTAGGGAGTTTGAGTGATGAAAAATATTCCCCAAAATATTTTTATGATGCAAAAGAAAAACCAGTTAATTAAATCTAGTTAGAAGAAACCAGTAATGTTAGTGAATTGACTGTTGATGAACTTGTGTGCTTCCCTTGAAGTCAACTCTACCTGCAGACTTTTCAACTATGTGAAACAATAAATTCTCTTTTTGCCTAAGCTGAATTGGAATTACATCATTTGAAACACAGTTTTTATCATTTGCAACACAATTTCTGATAGAAGATTGGGTTAAAAAGAATCCTGAAGGCTATACTTCAAGCTGGATAAGTCAGAGTGGAATGAAGAACAGAAGATGTTGAACTGTTTTAGTAGATCCCATATGAATGTGAATGCAGAGGGACATTGATATAAGGGAGATATTTGAAGCATATAATGGTCCTCATTGATTGAAGAGCATGTCCATAATAATATTTAGAAGTCCAAGGCATCAATATATTTTAGTAATTGGTTCATTTAATATTTTCATTTCAATGGTCAATAGATTCTAATTAAACAGAGTTACTATATGACCCAGCAAGTTCACTCCTAAGTATATGCCCAAAAGAAATGAGAATATATGATCACAAAGAAACTAGGTACAGAAATGTTTAGGGCAACATTGTTGAGTACATAGTTTCATTATTTTCTTAGTTCTGGCCATCTTTGCTGTAGATGATTTTTTAAATCAGTTTTTTGGCTTGCACTTAAAACTTCATTTTTCTCTACATATCAGTGAACTTTTTTCAGATTTTCCCCTCACTAAGGGTCTTTATTCTTTCTGAAGACTTATTTCATTTTGTCATGCTTTGATAATTTACTATTGAAAAATTATAAACTGCTTTCTAGTTAATCTTAAACCTGACAGTTAGAATTAAATATGGATCTATCCATTTCAGTTTGAGCATATATTTTCCCAATAAAGAACTTTGTTTCTGCAAAAACTTATTTTTCCATGTCTATATTTTCTTTATATGAGCAGCATTAAGTATAGTAGGAAAAAAATGGTAAATATAGTCTTACCTACAACATAATACTGTTCTACATGAGAGGGCCAAAGTTAGAAACTTCTTCTTAATTGGAAAATTGAGGGCATACTTCAATATTTCACCATCAACGATTAGGGCCAGATCATTTTCTTTAACAAGTGTTCAAGATCTTGACAGTTCTGATTGATTGCTTGTTGTGCTGCCTAAAACAGAGGGGGAAAAATCACTTTATTTTCCTCATTTTATGTATAAATGAAAATACTTCTGAGGAAGACTGTGGTATGTGTTTATCTCATTCTTCCCTTCAGAAATTTCACTGAAATGAGATTAAAAAGTAAACAGATCATATAAAAAGATGCTTGGCAGTATTGGCCATCAGGAAAATGCAAATCAAAACCAGAATGAGAAACCACTTCATACCCACTAGCATGGCTAGAATAAAAAAGTCAAATAATAGCAAGTATTGGCAAAAATGTGGAGAAATCAGAACTCTCATATACTACTAGTAGAAATGCAGAATGGTGCAACCACTGTGAAAGACAGTCTGGCAGTTCCTCAAAGGGCTAAATATAGAGTTAGCATATGATATAGCAATACTGTTCCTTGGTATGTGCCCAAGAAATGAAAATGCTTGTACACTGATATTTATGTGCACTAATGCCCAAAAGTAGAAACATGATGAATGGATAAATAAAACACAGTATATTCATACAACAGAATACTCTGTAGTCATAAAAAGGAACGAAGTACCAATGCATGCTAGAACACGTTGAACAATTATGGTTTATTATAGTAATGAAAGAAGCCAGTAACAAAAGACTGCATGTCACATGATAATGGCTCTTTGGAAAGAAGAACAAAAATAATAAACCCATAGCTATACTGATCCAGAAAAAAGAGATACTACAGATTGTCAGTAACAAGAATTCAGGGGAGTGATCACAGTAGAACCTATAAACAATAAAAGGATAGCAAACTATATTTTGAATAAATGTATGGTGCGAAATTCAACAATTCAGATGAAGTGAACAAATTTATTGAATGAAAGGCACAGCTACCAAAGTTGACTCAAGAAGAAATATATTTTTGAAAACTCATATGTATCAAAGGAATTAAATTCACAGTTAAAAACCTCACAAAGAAAACTCCAAATCCAGATGGTTTCACTGATGAATTCTAACAAATAATTGAGGAAGAAAAATATACCAATCTTATACACATTTCCTGAAAAAATGAGAGAACATTTTCCCAGCTGATTGTATGAGGCCAGCATTACCTTCATTCCCAAATCAGAAAAAGACATCATAAAATATAAAAATCTATATATCCCTCATATGATCTTGTGAAATATATGTTCATAATTCCTGACACCTGGCTCCTAAGATCCTTGAAATCTCTAGAGTGATAAGGTAAGAGTGTCTGTTGTATGTTCATGAGATGACTGGTGGCTGGAAGCCCCAAGGTAGCTTCAGGATGGGACTGGCTGCTGGAAAAACCAAGACATGGTTAGAGAGTTGGGGCTTTCAGCTCCAACTCCCAACCTAGCTGAGGCAAGAATTTGTGAACTTGAAGACACATCAATAAGAACTTCTCAAATGGTAATATCAAGAAGAAAAAATGATTAGAAAAAAAAACACCCAGAATATCCAAGAACTGTGGGACAAATGTTAAAAGATGATACACAGGTATGTAGTTGGAATAATAGAAAGAGAAGAGAAAACAGAAGGAAGAATTTAAGTACCAATGGCTGAGAATTTTACAAAATCAATGGCAAACACAAAACCACAGACTCAATATGCCCAGATTAATACCAAAAAACCTAAACCAAGACATCAAACTGCAGAGAACCAGACAAAAGGAAATCTTGAAAGAAAGCAGAAGGGAGAAATACCTAATCTATAGAGAAACAAAGATAAGAAAAACAGCAGACTTCTCAACAGCAACTATGCAATGAAAAAGAGAGTGGGGTAAAATATCTTTAAAGTGTTAAATGAACAAGAGACACCAACCTAGAATTCTATATCCAGTGAAATCATCCTTCAAATGTGGAGAAATAAAGACTTTCTCAGACAAACAAAAACAGGAAATACATTGCCAGCAGACCTGCCCCATAAGAAATAGTTTTAAAAGTTGTTTTAAGAAGAAGAAAAATTATGTCAGAAACTCAGAGTTACATTTTTTTAAAAAGGAAGATGTCACAGAAAGAATAAATGAAGTCCATCTAAATTTCTTTAAAAGTGAGTCTAGGTCAGGCACTGTGGCTCATGCTTATGATTCCAGCATTTTGGGAGGCCGAGGTGGGAGGATTGTTTGACCCCAGGAGTTCAAGACCAGCCTGGAAAGCACAGTAAGACCTCATCTCTACAAAAAAAAAAAAAGTAGAAAACTTAGCCGGGTGTGGTGGTGCACATCTGGTATTCTCAGCTACTTGGGTGGTTGAGGTGGAAGGATCACCTGAACCCAGGAGGTCGAGGCTGCAGTGAACCGTGATTGTACCACTACACTCCAGTCTGGGCAACAGAGTGAGATCCTGACTAAATAAATAAATAAATAGTGAGTCTAGAAAATTATATAATTAAAAATGTAATCAAAAATAACTGACTGCAGTCATTCAACTTTTAATTAAGGGCAAAGATGTGCAACGATTGATTCCAAATCCTTTTTATTCTTATAATACAAATGCCATCTACATACCCAAACTTTTGATAAAGATTGCTGCATACACAAGATTTGTTCTTCTTTTTTTAATCAGGGATCTGAGTCCTGGATTTGTTTGGATACCACAGTGGTGACAAAGGACTCTCCTCAGACAGAGGTGCATGGTCACTCAACAGAGACAGGAAGCTACAGAAGCAGAGGTGACCTGGGGCAGGAGGCAGGTCGACTGTGCAGATTCTTGGGAAAAAATATTGAACTTTCCAGAGGATGTGAGTGGGAATTCAATGCAATCTTATGCAGGGTCTAAGGAGCTGGATCATCCCCAAGTAACAAGTGAGTTGTGCTCATATTAGACATAAATTGTACTTATTTAATTTTTTTTTTAAAGATAGGGTCTCCCTCTCTGTCATTCAGGCTGGCATGCAGTGACGTGATGATGGCTCACTGCAGCCTAGAACTTTTGGGCTCATGCAAGCCCCCATCCTCAGCTTCCTGGGGAGCTTGGACTAACAGGTGCATGCCTGGCTGATTTTTAAAAATTTTTTGTAGAGATGGCACCTCACTATGTTGCCCAGGCTGGTCTCAAACTCCTGGCCTCAAGTAATCCTCCTGCCCCAGTCTCCCAAGTAGCTGGGGGCTACAGGTATGCGCCACTGCACCCTGCTTAAATATAATTTTTTAAAAATCACTTACCTCAAATGAATTTGTCTTCAAGTGAATACGAGGCATTTGACCTGATATCAGTTTGCAGAAATATGCTAGAGAGAGCAAAAGTAAAGATATCATATCTAAAGGCTCAATGTCTCCCATGAGAATTTTTTTAAAAAGATCTGTTTGTATTCTTCCTTCATTGTACTCTCTGCCTTGTGACTATTTCAAAGCCTAGTAGCCTGTCAACAAAAACTGAGCAAGAGACTGCAGAGGGAAAAGGAATTAAAATGTTGGTTCATTTTAAACTTAGTAGGCAACTTAAATAGAAATGGGTGGGAAGGCGCATATTACTAATGACTAAATCTGTACTTTTTAACTTCTGTGGATTTTAATTTTTATCTCGCTGTGACATGAGCTTAGACTCATGCTTTATATTAATAATGATGCCAGACTTTTGAGCAACTTAGAGTGTGCTGTATCAAGCTACTATATCAGCAGTAACTATACCTAGTGTACTGATAAAATGCTAGGTATGATTAAAAGAAATAAATGGGACGGGATTGGCAGTAGTGGAAATTTTCCCAGAGTGGGCGTCATCTCATCAACAAAGTTACCTGCATAATGAACATTTGTATACCTAACTCTGAATTATATCCCACATCTTTAAAATAAAAAATTTAAAAAGAAATAAACATATGCAATTCACATAATATTCAATATGACTATAAAATTATAGATCTCAAAAATTGTTTTGCAACTTGAAAGTTTCAAGTTATTCTCATTTTAAAAATTAAATTTAAAAAAACAGAATTTGTCTAAAGGGATTATTAAAGAAAAAATGATTCTGATACTTATTAAACAGTAAGGAAGACTTTATTCAGTACTATTGACATGGAGGCAAAGATCAGGTGAACTCTGAACGCACCAAGAACAAATGGAGATTTACAGTTGAGGAGCAGAGTGAGGGGGTCAATGAGTGAAAATTTACTAAGAGGAGACATCAAGGGTGAGGGATTGCTGCTATTAACAAAGACTGACCTGCCAGGATTCTCGCTGAAGGCAGGCCAAGGTCTTAAATGTCAAATGTGGGGGATGAGAACATTGATCAGGCACCCAGAGGGATCAGATATCTTATTTTATTATTATTATTATTATTATTATTATTTTGGGTTGGAGTCTCACTCTGTCAGGCTAAAGTGCAGGCTAGAGTGCAGTAGCATGCTCACAGCCACCACAACCTCAACCTGCAAGGCTCAGATGATCCTTCTGCCTCAACCTTCCAAATAGCTGGAACTACTGGTGTGCTCTACCACACCTAGCTTAATTTTTTTTTTTTTTGATTTATTGTAGAGACAAGGTCTCACCAAGTTGCCCAGGCTGGTCTCGAACCCCTGAGCTCAGGCAATCCTCTCAGCTCAGAGAGATCAGATATCAAGGGTCAGGGGACTCTGGCTAAACCGACTTAGTGGAATTCTTGCTAAAACTTGGCACCGCAGACCAAAGACAAGCCAGGGTCAAGGACGAGGCCTATGAGGTCAACACCAGGGCTCGGAGGAATCTGGCTCAAGTTAAGCCAAAGAGACAGTCTTTGACAGGCCTCAATACAAAATTCTGTATGTAACTAGAAGAATGAAGTTATCCTCTGAAAGAGATGAGCCCTTGCCTCATGGTGTAACCCAGTTTTTACATAAGCAGGCATTGTTGAGTGAAAGGAACAAGTCTTTCAGAAGCTGAGGATAGGTCACTTTCTCTTCCTCCCAAAGACTCAAAGAGGCAGGACTTGGACACTGTAGGATAAATGAAGGAACTTACCTGCTGTGAAATAATGGGAAGCCGTGATTTGGTTGGAAGAAGGGAGTCCTGCTCATGTCGAGCAAGGTAGGGTAGTATTTTCCTTCCTTCCTAACAGGTTCAGTCTTTGTCTCTGAGAAGTAATGGTTTTCTTAAGGAGATGGTGTGTGTGCGTGTCCATGTGCATGCGTGCATGCGTGCATGTGTGTGTGTGTGTATGTGTGTGTGTGTGTGTGTGTGTGTGTGTGTATGTGTGTGTGTGTGTGTGTGTGTGTGTGTGTGTGTGTGTGTGTTTAATTCTGCGGCTGGCTGCTGGCCCACTAACCCTTCCACTCTCTGAACTATTATCTCATCTTTTGTATCTCTCCACAAATTCCCAATATGTCTTCCCCACCCTCCCCCTTGTTCAAAAGTCTGGATGGGGGCGTGCAAATGCCATTAGAAATACCGAAACATAAAGTTTCTCATTGAAAATATTTTTTACTTGTCCTTATGTCAGGGCAGTATCAAAAATTTTTAAAATATTTTTTACTTATAAAACACAACAAATACACAAATAACAACATAAATTTACAAATTGTAAACAAGTTGATATTTTGGATATCATAATTTTATGTAATGCCAAGAATATTACTTTTTATTAATATGATATCTCAATGAATCATAAGATTGTCCTGGCTTTTCTGAAACTTCATTTATTAGATCATCAAAATGAATAGTTTTAGCAACTTCATTTTCAATCAATATAATGAAAGCAAGTTCAGTCACTTGTGGCAAATGCAAGATCATTTTTAACTTTTAACATTGAGAAGGATCTTTTAACTTTGAGAAGGATATTTCTGCAGATATAACTATTACTGGAGCTATTAAGAGTACTTTGTAAGCCATAAGACCACTGTGAACATTTCTGATAAAATATATTGAAAAATAAAATTTTATAGACACATAATTGAAGAGTCTACCTAAATAATTTTTCTAAAATGATTTAACTCTTCACACAAACAAATTTTAGTAAGTTGGACTTAAATTTTAAATGTAAATCTACACAACATCATTTTAATACTTTCTTGAAATTTCCTAAAACTTGTGGGTGCCATGAAACCAAAACTGGCCTCATGATTTGTATATAGTTCAAAATGCCTGTTTATGTATTCCATCATAGTCTGTTCAGTTACAAAGAGAAAATCATTTTAAAATTTTTCTTCTTCATTAATTATTGGTTCATTTGAAACTTACTGTGTAAGCTGGGTTCTTTTCCATCAAATGAGATGCTCTTTAAACTTAATTCTGTTTCAGAGTCTGTGGATGTCTCCAGTGCTGCAGATTTTAAAAATGTGAGGGTGTATTATTCAAAGAATATTGCGATACCATGTATACACGTTTCTTTTGTAATATGTTGCTGACAAAGGTCACTGCCCCAATATTGGCAGATCTCATTCCAGTCCCGGAGAGTTGGAGAGTGAATATTTGTACAGGTGTCTCAGGACGAGCTCTGGGGATAGAGAAGCAAGCCAGTGGGTCGTCGTGTTGCCCCCACAAGGAGTCCTTTCTCTCTCTGAAGCCATCCCTGCCACTGTTGGCTGTACCTGGCTAGACTTCCTATATCATGATGTAAAGCATATAAACTATCAGATGTCATGACAAAAATTAAAATCAGTATGAAGTATTGGGTGCTTACTCATACCCAGCATTCTACTGGGTGCCAAGAAAGATTTACAATAGATATATGCTAAGCCTCTTAAAATTTAAGTTTACAAAGCTAACAAAGAAGAGAACTGGAAAACAAAATGTCACACTATAAGGACGTCTGAGGCCAGGAAGCCTCAAGGTCAGTGTGGAATCATGCTCTAAGGAGGTACCAGAACTAGGTATGGATCTCTGAAGACATTCAACACAGATGTGACAACAGCCCTTGTTTCCATCATGGCCATCAACAGAGACGGATCCTTGCTTATAAGTCCCTCAAAGCAAATCTCCTGCCTAGTCCTTAGCCATTTCATATGTCATTAATATCAAGACTACGTTTAGGCTTCTGACTGCATCATGACAGACACCTTGGGCTCTGTGAGAGGTGATGACAATTGAGACTGCCATTATATTCATAAAAGCAGCTGTGAGCCCTTACAACGTCTGCACAATGCTCCCCTGCTTTAGAAAGAACTTTGTACATACCATCTCATTTAATCAGTGCAACCACCCAAGCTGTTATGACGATCTCCACGTTATAAATAAGAATGCTGAGTTTTAGAAAAATCCACAAGGCACAAGCTCATAAATCCAGAGCCTACAATTCAGCCTGAACCCTGATCCTTCCAACTCCAGAACCTGTGATTTCTACCACCAGGCTCTCCATGTCTCCTCGAAAGATGCAGAGGTGTTGGCCCTCAGCTCATTTAAAGAAAAAATCTGTCCCCCAGTCATCTAAGCCCACACAAGGAACGCAAGAGCTCTCTGATTGAAGGTCACTGGTTTTCTGGGGGGGGGGAACAAGAGCTCAGAAAGCCTGTAAGAAAACAAATTAGGTCAGCACTGTCTTCAGTCTGTGCCAGGCAATGCTCTCTGACTCAACTCTTCAGCTAATCTCTTTTCGATGAGGACGCTCTAAGAAAACAATAAAATATCATTTTGGACCCAGCACTCAGGTGGGTGGGAGGCTGCAGGCTGCCTTCAGCCACAGATGTGTTTTGCTCTGCCCTTAAAATGTTTTGTACATTTGGGGCCAACATTTATAAGTCTGGATATTTCATGTCAAAAGACAGAATTCCCAATTATTTTCTAAAAATGAAGAAACTGTGTCCACAGTAGACACTGATTTCCCCAAGGTGAGGTTACACTGGCTGCCCCTTTCAGGAGGATGACACAGTACTCTCCCCACGGACAGCCCCCTCTATGTGTGCTGTCCTCTGCTTCTGTCCTACCCAGTTCTTCCAGCTGTTTGAGTCTGCCAGCTCGACTCTAGAACATCAGAGAGTCATTTTCTGTCTTCTTCCAAATCTACCACGGTTACTAAATTTTTTTTTAATGGATGCGATTCAATATAGCAATGATCTAAGAACACAGTTACTCTGAGCTAAGAGCCATTCAAGGAAATTGTAGACTTCCAGTAACAAAAATAATTCTCATTCAGTAAAAAGAAATATTGACCTACTAACAACATCTGCTGCGTCTCATCTAGGTTGGGGTTCAGTCCTGAGCTGATGAGATAATCAAAGTCTCAAAAAAAGAGATGAACTTCTGGCAGTGGGCCTGGCCAGGATGAGGGGGTGTGATTTGGGAAGGTGAAGAGGGAGATATCACGCTCTTTCACTAGGTGGCCATGTCAGCGGAGTCTCTTCATGGAAACACACAGTCACCATGGTCACTGAGTTCAAGGTTATCAAGAAACATAGCAAGTCACATCAAACCAGCAATATGAGAAAGGTGGGAAAATGAGAATATAGCCATGGTATGCTCCCAAATATGTGTCAGATGAATGACGCCTTGTATGAATCCTTAGTGATTATGCTAAGCCCAATATTCATGGAGAACTTGCCAAATAAGCACTGGACACTAGCAGAGACTCTTCACTGGACCGACCTCAAGCCATCCTCACAACAGCCCTGCGAGGCAAAAGTTATTATCCTGCACTCCAGGTGAAAAGACTGGCATTTAGGGAGGTTAGGTAATGCCTTCAAAAAAACCAGTCCCAGACTCAGAGACAGAAAAGCAAAGATCGCATATTTTCACTCATATCTGGGAGCTAGACGGTCACAAGGATGGAAATAATAGACACTGGGGACACCGATAAGAAGGGAGGGGGGTGGGGGCTAGGGTTCAGAAACTATGTTCACTATATGCACAATATTCACTATCTGGGGAATGGGCCAACTGAGACCCAATCCCCACCATTACACAATATGTCCAGGGAACAAATATATATGTGCATCCCCTGGATCTAAAATTAAGGACAAAAACACTCCAACCTTTCATTGACCCTGTGTTCTCTTCCAGCTGCCACCCATTTCTCTGTTCTCCTTTATAGCAAAGCTCTTTGAAAGAGTCACCTAGACTCACAGAACCCACATCAATGAGTGCTGACAGTTCTACCTGCCAAATGTCTCCCCAAGTCAGTTCCTCTTTCACATGCTAGAACAAGTCGCCACCACTTCTTGTCTAGGCTTCTACAGAGGCTCCCTAACTGGTCTCCCTACTTCCACTTAGTCTAGTTTCCACACAGATTTCTATGTGGAATACTATAGTAACTTCACAGAGACAAGATCTTACTACATTGCCCAGGCTGGTCTCAGGCCTGGGCTCAAGTGATCCTCCTGCCTTGGCTTCCCAAAGAACTCAAATTACAGGTGTGAGCCACCACGCCCAGCCCACACAGGTATTTATAAAGCATAAATCAGACCATATCACTCTCCTACTCAGAACCCACACATTCTTCACTGTGGCCTGCCTTTTCCTTGCTTTGGCCCTGGCTCTAGCCACATTGGCCTTTTGGAGGCTCCTCCTCAAACATGACAGGTTTCTCCTGACCCCAGAGCCCTGGGGTCTGCTCTTCTCTTTGCCTGGAATGCTCTTTCTTCTCTTCAGTGCTTACTCTCTCTTTTAATGTAGATCTCTGCCTCAGATGTCCACTCCTTGACAGGGCTTCTTTCTAAAATGATCCCCTGTCCTTCCTCCCTATTGGCAGTTAGGGTTACTACTCAGAGAGGGGAATAAAACAGGAGATAACTAGACAAAGGCTAGGCAGGTGGGTCCCCTAATAACAATGTAGTGAACTCCCAGCAGGCCTCTCAGGCTCAGCATTGGTAAACAAGCACCCTGCAAACCTCTCAAGATAGAGCTTAGGTACTCAACTGCTGGGATCAAAAAGCAGCCAATCGGCTCACCACTAGGGCCCTACCTCCTGTCAATTGGTTCTTAATACTGACCAATCAGAACAGCTACAGCTCACAGTTAGTGCTAGCCAATTGGCTTGAACTTAGGGCTATATAAGCACCAGGCTTTTGGCCCTAGATTGGCAACCCCCTCGCGCTGTGGGAGCTTTTCTGTACTCTCAATAAGTCATGCTTTCTCATTTAAAAAATAAAAATTAAAAATTAAAATGATCCCCTCTACCTCTTTATGCCTTGCTTTGTTTTTAATCTTAGCACTGATCACAGTAACGTCACAACATGCATTGATCTGCTTTTTAATATCCTGTTGTCCCCCCTTGGGTGTAAGTCCCATGAAGGCAGAGACTTTCTTACTCAACTTTTCATTCCCAGCTCCTAGGATTTCCTGGCACATAGCAAGGACTCAATGTTCATCAAATGTCTGAACATTAACAGATCCATGGAGGCAACATTCAAAGGGTGCCTGCACCCTTTGAATACACAGTCATGCACAGTCATGCAAATCCACCCTTTGAATACACAGTCATGCAAATCCAGCTAACCAAAGCTGGTTATCATGATGATCATGGAAAGAACAGTAGTTGCAACTCCTTTCTGCATCAAAATTTGCATATTCACTGCTAACAGTTGATTTTCTTTTCTTTTTTTGCCAAGTTGTTTTTTTCTTATTAGAAAAGTAAAATATACTCATTACAAAAAAAATCAGAAAATATAAAGTGGGAAACCCCCAGAATGACAGTTGATTTTCAACTCCTTTTCTGCACCTATCAACCCTAAGATACAACCAAATGGTAAAGTTAAAAAAAAAATACTATAAAGGAGGAAGAAGTAACATTGGCAATCAGAGGGGGAAAAATACCAACTGGAGATTCTCACTAATAATCAAATATTTATGAATACACATAAATGATGCAAAGATAGGTATTTTCAACTCTGCACCTATCAACCCTAAGATACAAATAGTGAAATTAAAAAAAAATATATACTATACATTGTTGGGCAAATATATGTCATGAGATAACGTTGAGTTCTGGAGGAAAGAAACAAGAAACTAATATATTACTCATGTCATCATTTTGCATTCTGTATTTCAAGAATGTGAAGGAGACAGAAAAGTTTGCTTTGCTCAGCTTGTTCAGATCCTGTGCCACGTGCTGCAAGGTTCTACCGCATACCGTTTGTCCAAAGGCTAAAAAACAATTCAAAAGGGGCTCAGTCATGCATTCTTAATACTGGGACACAGAATACTACATACAAGAAGATTTTAAATGTTTAATACTTATGTCTTAAATCGATTATCTCTGCATCTATTACCTATGTTAATTGCCGTTTCTTGTTTGTCTCCTGTCAAGACCCATATTCTTATGTCTGCTTTCAGTAAAGTTTTATAGTTTCTGGAAAACGTGCTTGAAGACGGTCTTCAAGGGCTGTGGCTCCAAGCAGCAGAAAATACTAAACATTTTTTGGAAGAGATTTCTTTTTCATTACGAATTCAAGATTTAGAAGCCATTTTAAAGATATTCAGTCTGATAATTTATTATGCCAAGTCCCATACACATACACAAACACACACACACATTTTTTTGAAAAATATTTCCACTGGTTAATTTTACCACAACACGAGGAGGTATAGCATGAAGGTTAAGAACTTAGGTAATTGGATTCATGTCCTACTTCCATAAGTTACTAGACAAATGATCATAAGCAAATTACTTAAATTTCCTGTGCCTCAGGAAATTTCTTCTTCATCTATAAGATGGAGAAGTGAGGAAAATAAGATTACCCATAAAATTTTTATAACTTAACATTTGTAAAGGATTGGTATAATGTCTAACTGATTATAAATAAGCAATAAATATTACATAGTATTTTAAACATGATAATATTAAGATAAGTCTTGATGTCTAGCTAGGCAAGCCCCTCTCTTTATTATTAGTCTTCAGAAATTCTCTTAATAATTCTAAGCCTCCACCTACTTCTATATGAATTTTAGGACAAACTTGTCAGGCTCTGTGAAAATCTTCTTGGGAATTTGATGTATTCTTGAGGTGCAGTACTTTGAGAATTGCCACCGTGATTACATTCAGTTTTTCTATATATGGTATATACCCATCTATTAATTTAGGCCCTTCACTTTGTCCTTAAAGTAAAATTTCATTATTTTCTCCATAATCCCAGTAAGAATGGCCATCATTAATAAAACAAACAACAACAGATGCTGGCAAGGATGTGGAGAAAAAGGAACACTCCTACACTGCTGGTGGAAATGCAAACAAATGCAGCCTCTTTGGAAGACAGTGTGGTGATTTTTGAAAGAACTAGAAATTGACCTTCCATATGACTCAGCAATCCCCCATTGGGAATATATCCAGAGGAACTCAAACCATTCTACAAAAAAGATACCTGCCCACGCATGTTTGTTGCAGCTCTATTCACAAGAGCAAAAACATGGAACCAACCATGCTGCCCATCGAAGCCAGACTGGATTAAAAAAAAAATGGTACATATACATAATGGAATATCATGCAACTATAAAGAAGGACAATCATATGGACTTTGCAGCAACTTGGATGGATTTAAAGTTTATCGTATTCAGAGATCTATCACAGAAACAAAGAACAGAGTGCCATATGTTCTCACTCATAAGCGGACCTTGAACAACTATCATAATACTATAAGAAAGGGATTGGCAGTAGTGGGAAACTGCCAGGGGAGGGAATGGGATTGGCAGTTGAGGAAAATTGCCAGGGGAGGGAGGGGCACACCTCATCAACAAAGGTACCTGCATAATGAACATTTGTATACCTAACCCTGAATTTTACCCCACATCTTTAAAATAAAAAAAAATTAAAAAATAAAAGAATGTCTTAAAACAAGCAGCACCATTAAAAAGTGGGCAAACGACATGAATAGACACTTCTCAAAAGAAGACATATGAACAGCCAAAAGGCACACAAAAAAATTTTCAACCTCACTAATCATCAGAGAAATGCAAATCAAAACCACCTAACCCCAGTAAGAATGGCCATCATTAATAAAACAAAAAACAACAGACGCTGGCGAGGATGCAAAGTAAAGAAAACACTTTTACACTGCTGGTGAGAGTGTAAACTAGTATAACCTCTGTGGAAAACAGTGTGGCAATTCCTAAAAGAACTAGAAATTGACCTTCCACACAACCCAGCAATCCTCCTTCTGGGAATATACCTGGAGGAACTTAAATCACTTTATGAAAATGATACCTGCACATGCATGTTTATTGAAGCACTATTCACAATACCAAAAACATGGACCAACTGTGTCACCCATTGAAAGTTGACTGGATTAAAAAAATGTGGTACATATACACGATGGAATATTATGTAGCCATAAAGGACAAAATTATGGACTTCACAGCAACATGGATGGATTTAGAGTCTATCATATTCAGTGATCTGTCACAGAAACAAAGAACTGAGTACCACATGTTCTCACTCATAAGTGGACCCTGAGCATTTACCATAATACTATAAGAAAGGGACTGGCAGTAGCCGGAAACTGCCAGGAGTGGGGGTGGACATAACATCAATAAGGGTACCTGATCTCAAACCAAGTAAAGTGGGGACCAAAGGGAGGCCCAAACTTTACCAATACAACGACCACTTGTATACCTAAATCTAAATTGTATCCCACATCTTTAAAGTAAAAAAAATTTTTTAAAGAATGACTTAAACCTTTTCGTAATAAACACAGTCAACACAGTAGAAATAGAAGTGAACTTCCTAGCCAGGCTCGGTGGCTCAGCCTGTAATCCGGCGCTTTGGGAGGCTGAGGTGAGTGGATTGCCTGAGCCCGCAGGTTCAAGACC